>NW_022883302.1:0-23307 GCF_011952255.1 Bombus vosnesenskii | reverse complement strand
TTTTGCGAGCATAGTGACCGCGGGTATTTTTTACACCCGTGAGTAGTAACATTTTTTTTCATATCTTTATTTATTAGTTCAGGATAGGTCTTCATACACATCGCGATTATAATCATTAATTTTTTAATAATTAGTTTAAACATATAAATTTGAGAATATATTCGTGGTACTGACAAATATGTATAATAGTATTCAGTATAAATATTTGCAAAAGGCAAATATCTAGACGAATATACTTGTATGACATAAATACACTTAATCTTAAGCAATGAATTTTAGTATAAATAAGAGGTACCGAAGGAAAAATCGGATGCCCTCCGATTTCGTTGAAATGAAAGATGCAATTTTTACTCAATGATAATGACGATACATGCAATACGCGATACATTCATTTTGTGACAATATTAATTATAATATATCACATTCTTTTGTTTGACTTCAGATACTATAAACGTAAGTAGAATTTAAAATATGAATTAAAATTTATTTCTTTTCCGTACAAGAATGTGTGAAATTTTATGTGCAAGAAGAAACTTCGCGACAGGCAGATTTTTGAAACAAAGCAATAATTTTGAACGCTGTTTCTGCATTTTTGGAAATGTGCTTTGACGAAGAGATTGCCGAAGATTATTTCTATCTTGGTAATGCATTTAGAGACAATTATTCTATTTCATCGAGTCTTAGTCTTTTTTCAATTAATGTTACTTTTTTGATAATATTAAAATTTCAGTAATTTATTAAATTAATAAAGCAGAGTTATTATAATCCAAAAGGAAGTAATAAAATGTAAAATCAAAGGACGTTAGTCCGTTAAATACAAATGAGACAAACTAATCATGCTTTTAGATTAGGATTTTCAGATTTAACAATTGCCGTGCCCATTGACAGGATGTCATTCACGTGCTCAGGTGTTACTTGAATGGGAAAAAGACATTGGGCACGATGACTATAATTAATGCAAAAATTTCTCAGCTGCTGACCATGTGTTAGGGTATCGTGCACGACGTATTTTCCACATTGTGTGTGTGTGTGTGTGGTTAGGCTGTGGAATTGCGTCGTTCTTCTCATTCGCTACAACTTAAGATACGAAAAATGTGGAGACGTATCAATACAATCACAATTCGTGGTAATATTAGCTACACGATTAAGCGCAACACGCTGTTAATATTGCTGTAAATTACAATTATAATTCCAAGTTTACTTATATTTATTTTAACGATATAATTTCTTTAGATGTGTTTTATCACTTTTTGCGCAATGGTCACTAGCCTTCGTCAGTCGATTTCAGGAAAATGGTACGTAAATTAGAGTGTACATGTTGCGTGTTAAGCTCGGGTGTTGGAGGCATCTCGGGACATTCTCTCTAGTGGAGGCTCTTGCGCCCTGGTGATATGTGTGAGAACCGTGGAGGTGAACCTCTGATCGGGTAGACGCGTTTTCGAGTGACCAACCTGCTTCAGGGAATTTCATTCGAATAATCGACGGTAAAGCTGACACGAATGGAACGTGTCATCGCGTCTGGCTTTGCTCGTCGATTTATTTAATTTCGCGGTCGTGATCGCGAGTAGTTTTCGAAACGAACGTTAATATTGCTCGAGCATGCAGATGCGAACGGACAGCGATCGCTATATGATCGTTGTTCATTTATGTGCACTTGGATCAGCTTCCGCGATTTATCTTTTTATTTCACCTTTGTACTTTATTTTTTGGTTTGCTATTTAGAAAGTCTCGAGCTTAGATGTAAGTTTCAGTGGGCATTGCGCCCGAAGAAAGAAGAGGTTACGAGCCGAAGAGGCCCGGCAAACTGCCATAGAAGAAGGTAACTACCAATGACTCCGCATCCTCTGGACTATCCAGAGCACGGGAAGTCATTCTTGTTACTACTTTGTCATTATGCTCGCTTTTAGTATTTGTAGTAGTAGTAGTAGTAGTAGTTCTTTTTTTGATCGATGAAAGGGATGGACGTAACGAGTTAAAACACAAACTAACCGGACGAGAATGGGTGGAGACAGCTCGGGGAAACGCCGCGTCATTTTTCGTTAAATACTTGCCTAACGAATCTGCTGGCTCGTCCGGCTTTTGACGCCCTTGTTATTCGTACTGTGAGCAAACAATTACCCCCGACTCCTCCATTATAACTGGCCGAAAACGAAAAAAAAACGAGGCAGCATCGAAAAACAGAATGATTAATCGTAGTGGGCTCGCGTACGTGTACTCTCGCCCCTTTTCCAGGCGTACAACGCGAAATTCAACAATTCTGGAAAATGAAATGCCTCCGGTTACGGGACGTGGAGATATTCTTTCTGGCATTTATACGCTTTCAAGTTATGGCAATAAAAGGGCTAGTGAAAATTGGCGAATAGTGGTACTAGAGATTCTGTTAGCGGCGAGACGCGATCAATGATGTGATAGGTTTTAAAAAGATACGATGCGCGTACTTAAAATTTTCTGGGAGAACTTCTGAGGAATAGAATGTTGATAGATTTAGTAGTGGGTAATCTGATTATTGGTTTGCTCAGATTTTTGTACTAATGTTGAGAATTGTCGATCTTTGAAGCCGAAATAATGTTATAGGAACACTAAATTGATACTGAGGATTAACATTAGAGTAGTAATATATTTATTTTATGGAGGATTTCTTATATATTCATCGATACACACTTGCACGCGTCTCACCACTTTCTTCTATACCCGACTGTTAACCGACTGAACAGTTTACATTGATCTGCTTTCGAGACGCCGCCCACACACATACCTCCACACACTGATACCCACATACAAGTATCTCTACTACGCACTTAACCCAGTCCAGCACAGAAAATTATACAAATCTCAACACACCTCCTCAATTTTTTGTGCTGCATATTCATTTCCTTTTATAAGTCAATCAAACTATTCTTAAAAGTAATCTAAAATTTTCAAATTTGTTTCTCCCTATAGCCTTCGTTAAAACATTAGCTACATTATTTTCTGCATCTACTTTTATAATGTCAATCTCTTTATTTTCGTAACTGTCGTGCACAAAATGGAAATGAACTTCAATGTACTTAGAATTTTTTGTCAAGCTACCAAATTTTGATATCGCAATCGTTCCAGAATTATCTTCGTAAATTTTTATTGGCGTCTCGATCATTATTTTGAAATCTTTCAACAATTCTCTTACAAATTTAATTTCGCTCACAGCTTCCGATAAAGCTACATACCCGGCGGTTGTTGATGATTTTGTCACGCCACTTTGCTTTCTTGATTTCCAGTAAATTGCGTTTCCGAAAAATCTTATGATAAATCCCGTAGTGGATTTTCTATCTACTTTATCTCCAGCCCAATCAGCGTCAACAAAACAATCAATAACTTCAGCATTCAAATTTCTTTTATAAGTTTTTATAATTTTAATTTCCTAGTTAAATATAAATATTTCAAAATTCTCAATGCATATTTATAGTGGGTCTCGTTGTAACTGTTTTGAAATCGACTTAAATAGTTTACACTATCTCTAACGTTTAATCTTGTTCCAGTACTAATATATAATAAAGCTCCTATGAGATTTCTATATCTTATATCGTCTGAGGCTGATTGTGCGGGTTCTAAACTTAAGTTTTGTTCCATTGATGTAAATTATACTATTGATGTAAAATTTACTATTTTCTATATTATATTGTTTCGCTAATGACTCTATATAACTACTTCGATCTAATTTCATCTTACACTTCTTATTATCGTATTCAATGTTTATTCCTAAGTAAGTCTTTACTTCACCTAAGTCCTTCATCGCAAATTGGTTTGACAATTTGTTTTTAATCTCATGGATTTTTCTTTTGTTTTTTCCACATGTTAATAAGTCGTCTACGAATAGAATTAAATATATAACATCATCGCTCTCATACTTCATATACAGACAATAATCACTCTTACTTCTTTGAAATCCTAATTTTTTCATATACTCGTGGAAACATTCATACCAAGCTCTTGAACTTTCATGCAATCCATATAACGTTTTTGTTAATTTACATACTTTCCCGCTTTTATTGTCGTGACCTATAGGTTGTTTTACAAATACTTCCGATTTTATAGTTTCGTTTAGGAATACTGTTTCTACATCCATTTGCATAATCGTCAAACCATATTGACAACAATAAGATAGTAATAACTTCAACGTTTACATTTTTGCCATTGGAGAGTATAAGTCTTCCAGTACTTCATTTTGTTGGAAGCCTCGAACGACTAATCGTGCTTTCTTACGATTATCAGATTTATTCGTATATACCCATTTCAAGTCTAATACTTTTTTGTCTTTTGGTTTCTCTACTAGTTGCCAGGTCTTATTTTTGATTAAACTATTCATTTCTCGATCCATTGCTTCTTTCCATGAACCGCTGTCATCTCCACTTAAAGCTTCTTCATAGGTTTGAGGACTGTCTGCGCTAACTACATTCACATAAATGAAATATGAGCTCGTTTGGCCATATCTTTGAGGTTTCTTTCTTCCCTGTCCTGACCTTCTCAAATTATTTTCTATGTCCTCAAGTTTTCTTTCTGATTTGTTACTTAACTTTCTCTCCGCTTTTATTGCAACCTGCTCGACCTTTTCGTCATTTATTTCATTTTCATGAATTTCGTTTGAATCCGAATGTTCGTCAAAATCCTTTTCTGTTTCATTGTCTGATTCATCTTCTCCTTGAAATCCGTCTAAATTATCATCTTCATCTATAAATTCTACGTGCCTTGCAATTATAATTTTATTATTAACTAGGATCCTATATCCAATGTTTTCATAACCTACAAGTATCCCAGTGTCTGCTATTTTGTCCCATTTCGAATTTATTTTAATTTCAGGTATTCTTACGAAAACTCTACTTCCGTACAATCTTAAATTATTTATATTCGGTTTCCTTTTAAAAAATATTTCAAATGGTGTTTTATTTTCATATGTGTTCGTAATGGTCCTATTTTTTAAGTACGCCGCGGCTCTAACTATTTCCGGCCAATATTTAATATTCAGCTTTGAATCATGTAATAAGCATCTAGCGGAATTCATAATTGTTCTATTGTAGCGCTCAGCTGTTCCATTTAATTCGTGAACATAAGGTGGGCATGGTTCCACGACAATTTCCTTTGCCCTAGTTAGATTGTACATGTTTTTGTTCATATATTCTTTTCCATTATCGCATCTTAATCTCTTTATCTTCTTACCAGTAAGATTTTCCATTTTGTTGGTATAATCAAGGAAACAAATGTAAACTTCATCTTTTGATTTCAAAGTATAAATCAATGCGCACTTACTGTAATCGTCTATAAATGTTAAGAAATATTTAGATCCATCAAACCCGGTATTTTTATGAGGTCCATTTAAATCGGTATGTACTAATTCGAAAATCTCGCGTGCTCTACTACGGTTATTTTGGAACGGTAAATTGTGCATTTTATTTTGGACACGTGTGCCACATTTTAATTGTACTTACTCAAAATTTTCTGGCATTCCCTCAACTAATTTTTTTTTTACACATTTTATCTAAATAATTAAAGTTTACATGCCCTAAGATCCTGTGGAATTTTTCCTTATTTGTCATTTTTCCCACATTTTTAGCGTGCGATTCTTGCCTTTCAATGTAACTACTTATTTTATATAAACCATGATCTTTGAATGCGATCATGCCCATGAAAGAGATAGCCCATGTGAGCTATCTTCAATTGCTCAATGACGCATGTAACGTTTTTCGTCTGTAACGTATAGTATCAAAACATTATGAGCTCAGGATATGCGGTTTGTTGAAAATAATTAAAAATATTATGAGATTTAGTGTGTAACAAAAAAAAAATGAGTACATCCCCCTTTATTTTCTATTACTTCTATTGTACGATTTGCTATCGATTTATGTAGTTTCTGAATATAATTTTGACTCAATGTATCCCATTCGCGTACAATTGCATTTTTTAATTCTTGTACGTGTTGACACTGCTTTCCATTCGCGTATACGCCGTGAACAAGTTCTGCCCAGCAATTTTTAATAACATTAAGGCCCGGGGAGCGTGCTAGCCACGGCAAAACAGATATATATTTGCATTAAAGTATGATTGGACCAATCCTGATGTGTGTACAGGTGCATTATCTTGTTGAAAGATGTAATCAGGTCCAGAAACGCGTTCTGCATGATTATTTATTTGTTCGTTGAATAAATTTATGTACCGGACACTATTCATTCTCCCATCGATGAACTTGATACATGTCTTGCCGAAATAACTGATGCCGGCCCAAACCATCACGCTGCCTCCTCCTATTTGTCTTCGAATTGCCGACATTGTCTCTTTTCTTATGTCATGAAAATAATCCCATCAGGATCATCCAAGTTGATTATTTTTCGTCTGAAAATAGTACTGGTACTTGCTACACGCAAAATTGCTCGCTTATCACGATCGGATAACGATGACGACCGACCAGTGCTTTTCTTTTTGTCATAATCTGCAACATTTTTTAAGAAATCGTGTATTTTACAACTTCTTCTTATTACTTTCGATATTTTTGCTACTAATAATTGTTGCTGTTTTAGTTCAAGAATTTGCTTTTTTCAGACCCGTTTAATTTGTTCCGCATCCCATACATAAAAATTTATATAATATTGTAGCGACACACGAGCTGAGGGACAAATCGAGCCACGTGTGATCTTGCCTCGGAGTATCAACAACGTTAGGACATACTGTAATAATAATAAGTAAACTTCGGGCAAAAACAATGTCGCCGCTTCATGCAACCGTCTAACAAAGGCGAATGGAAATTTACCGGTATCCCCTCGACCAGCATAAATAAACCAACGCGATCGTAAGGTGACCAATTTTCATCAGTCTAAAATAAATTCAAAATTTTATAATTATATATTTATATCAATATATAAAAAATTTAATTAAAATAATATTAAATATTTTTAAAATATTTATAAATTAAATTTATTAACATTATTCTAATTAAATTACTAATCATTAAATTATTTCATTTATATTATATATTTATATATATATAAATAAATAAATTTTTGCTAAAACATTAAAATTTAAAATATAGAAACTTATAAAATATATTAAAATTTAAAAAATTTATAAAATTTATCAAATAAAAAAAATTATTAATAATCTTCAAATAAATTTATATAAATTTTATATGTAATTAAATAAAATAATTGTAATATATATGTTGAGTCAATGTCCGAATCTGGGCCCGAGTCGTCCTCGTGGCGGGGGCTTGGGACAGGTAAGGATTCTTCACTGAAGCTATCCATTTTCTTACACTGAAGTTACTTTTATTGACACACGCAAAAATGTTACAGAGTTGACACAAACTCACAATGATCACACACTCGCGACGCTAGTGACAATGGCCTTAGGTTCGATAACGAATCCGCGGACAACGGGATGGTAGTCGTACGCACTCGCAAAATCTAAGTCGGATTCTTTGTTAATATTCACTGACCGTAAGGCGTTAATCTTTTTGTCGATAAAATCGCAAGAGAGAATGACTTTCCGTCCCGGTGATACCTCAGAGGAAAACTATGATGGGGCGTGTCTAAGGACACGAGATCATCGGATTCGTCGGGGATATCCTACGTTCGGAAAGTAAGGGAAATTGACGTTGCTGCTAATTGGCCAATCTCCATATCGGTAGTTAGAAAAGGATGCTAGCCGCCCTCGAGGGAAGGATGCTAGTGGGAGACGTCGTTCGTGGAAAAATAGGTCTCTCCTGTCTTCCTGTAACTAGGACAAAGATTGTTTATCTGTTTAAGGATTTCAGGTACCTAGATATTAGTGTTTATAACGGTCCTCGGGCTAGCCGATCACGTACTGCGGAGACGCGTCGGCATCTGGTAAACATCCTGCCCGGAGAATAGGATCTACGTGCGGCGAGCTACGGGATAGAAACCGTTGGAATGTTTACTGCCACGTGCCGCTACAAATCTTTCTTTTAAGGAGAGCTATAGGGTTACTTAATGCCTTTGTTAGATGGAGAGTTCGTCCCGTTGACCGCGGCCACGTTCGGCGACTAATTGTCGCCTTGAGCCCAAGCTCATTGTCACAAGACTTAAACAAATACAATTGGTTAGAATGACGGCAAATCGTTTAGTTACAACTGTAGATTTTAATTACAATGTTTCTATGGATCTTCCCGAGGTTTCAGAGGGAAGCACCGGTGTCACCTTATCTCCGACAAGTATAATTTTATAACGTATTACGTTAGATAGAATAACGTAATAACGTATTACGTTATATAGTATAACGTTATACCGATTTACCTTATATAGAATAACGTTATAACGCATGACGTTCCGCAGAATAACGTTATAACGTATTACGTTCTATAGGATAACGTAATAACGTAATAACGTATTATGTTATATAGTATAAAGTTATAACGTATTACGTTATATGGTATAACGTTATAACGTATTACGTTATATGGTATAACGTTATACCGTATTACGTTATATAATATAACGTTATATCGTATTACACTATATAGAGTAATGTTATAACGCATGACGTTCCGCAGAATAACGTTATAACGTATTACGTTACATAGAATAACGTAATAACGTATTGCGTTATGTAGTATAACATTATAACGTATTACGTTATATGGTATAACGTTATGACGTATTACGTTATATGGTATAACGTTATGACGTATTACGTTATATGGTATAACGTTATGACGTATTCCGTTTTATAGAATAACGTTATAACGTACTACGTTTTATAGTATAACGTAATAACATATAACGTTATATAGTGTAACCTAATAACGTATTACATTATATAGTATAACGTTATATGGTATGACGTTATAACGTATTACGTTTTATAGTATAACGTAATGACATATTACATTATATAGTGTAACGTTATAACGTATGACGTTATATAGTATAACATTATAACGTATTACGTTATATGGTATAACGTTATGACGTATTCCGTTTTATAGAATAACGTTATAACGTATTACGTTTTATAGTATAAAGTTATAACGTATTACGTTATATAGTATAACGTTATAACGAGTTACGATATATTGTGTAACGTTATAACGTATGATGTTATATAGTATAATGTTATATCGTATCACGTTATATAGTGTAACGTTATAACGTATGACGTTACATAGAATAACGTTATAACGTATTGCATTTCATAGAATAACGTTATAGCGTATTACATTATATGGTATAACGTTATAACGTATTACGTTATATAGTATAATGTTATAATGTATTACTTTATATAGTATAATTTTATAACGTATGACGTTACATAGAATAACGTTATAACGTATTACGTTATATGGTATAACGTTATAACGTATTACGTTATAGAGCATAACATTATAAAGTATTGCATTTTATAGAATAACGTTTAAACGAATTACGACATATGGTATAACGTTATACCGTTTTACGTTATATAGTACAACGTTATAATGTATTACTTTATATAGTATAACTTTATAACGTATGACGTTACATAGAATAACGTTATAACGTATTACGTTTTATAGTATAAAGTTATAACGTATTATGTTATATAGTATAACTTTATAACGTATTACGTTTTATAGTATAATGTTGTAATATCGTGATATAATGTATTTACAAAGAGTGGACAATAGAGATGTTAATCAGACAGAAAAAGACGATTGTTGTTCAATCTGAACTATTCACGCCAAACGCACAGAAAACAGCGCAATCCACACTCTCTCGGCAACGCCACTCGCTACGTCTGTCTCCGCTCAACTCGCACACGGCTCCTCGACTCGCACTCTGCTTTTCGACTCGCACTCTGCTTTTCTAATCACACTCTGTTTTTCGACTGACTCATCGTTCCTTTGTCTTTTTCTTAGCCCCACCACGCACGTGCTCCGCAACCGCTCGTAGTCAAAGTCACGTAGGCCTTTTTTTGCGTAACCTATTCGACCGAAAGACCGACGATACATTGTTGGGCCTGTCGGTGCTTCGACTTTCTGGCGACATTGTTTATAGTTCGCCCGATATTTCTTAGGCCTTTCGTCCACGATACTACACTCGGCCATCCTGCAATAACATCTGCCCTCAGATGTTGCCTTCTATCTCGCTGTCATCAGATGCGTCACTTTCGGCGTTTAGGACCCAGGGCTTCATGAAATCTAGGTGTGTGCGGGTCCTTCCTTCGGTACTGCTTCGCACGCTTTCTTCTTTTCTTGTAATTTCGCAGGTTCCCTTCTAGCTTACCTATGTTTCGTTCGGTTAGGCTACAGTCAAGGCAGTTGGATACCACGTGTTCGACCTTTTCGCGTAACCCCTTGAACCAGAAGTCCTTCTTGACCATAGCTTCTGTTTTGGTAACCTCGAAATGCCCACGCTCGTGCGCTTGCCTGACTACTTGAGCCCGCATCGCCTTCGATACTACTATTAGCACATCGTCCTTACACTCCTTATACAAAATATTGTTTCTTACTACCTGCCCATCGGCCTGACTGCACGTTGCGGCGTCCAAAATCCTACGGACTTCAATGTCCTTGTTCTGTGCCCTTCTCAACCGTGCAATCAGCCCGTCTTCACTCTCCGTTACATACATAGTGCTCGGCAGGGGGTTCCTACTCGAAGCATCTACATGCTGCATACTTTTCCCCGGCCGATGAGACACCTGATACTTAAACTCGCCTAGTAACAAGGCCCATCTAGCCGCACGCACACACAAATCTTTCTTTCTAACTACACCTATCGGACTCGCATACTCCGAGTCTGACGATTTGATGACACCCTCGTTTGTCCACGCTTCCATCAGATCATCTACTTCCTTTCTTTCCGACGGCGCCAGTCTTCGCGGTCTTCGCGCTACCGGCTTGTCGCTTTCCAAAACTATTTTTGCGGTTATTCCGACGTCTCGCTTCTTCTCCGGCCTATACCCCCTAACGATATCTCGAATCGCTTCACGATAATGCGGTTCCTGTACGTGTGTTAGGTCTGTTTCGTCAGTCTGTTCTACTACGTTAATTCTAAACACATCCGACACGTCTTTGTTAGTCTGTTCGTCAAGCCGCAAGAAAGTCACTTCGCCCCGTTTAACCCGTAACTCTACCTGATCCAGAAAATCAGTGCCTAACAACAAGCCGTGCTTCATCAATATTTTGTTTGAAACAACGTGCAAAGTGATTGGCAGTTTACACCCGTCAACCGTCATTACCTTAGTGAATTCACCCCAGGTCTCAATGCCAGCGGAACCAAAACCGTCGAACTTAAACTTGCATTTACCTAGCGGTGGTGACCCTAACCTCGCATACTCGTCTGACCGGATGAACGTGAGATCACTACCCGTATCCACTAATGCCACAAACCTACAGTCATCTATCGCCACTTCTTTCACATACTTCCCTTTTTCGGATCTTGACACTACGCAAGTCTCTTTCGGTCGTGCCGTACACCTCGCTGCAATATGTCCAAATCCGCTGCACTCGGAACACCTAACACCTTCTCCCCTCTCCGGACATTTAACACTTAGATGATCCTCACTACCGCAAATGAAGCATCTTCTTTTCTTCATTACATCTACAGATTGACTGGGCTTCCCGTTCTTCTGGGTTTTAGCCGGCTTCACAATCGACTTTGCTCTGCGACTCTTCTGCTCTTCGTACATCACTAACCTCTTCCTCAACTCTTTGATTGACGTAGCGCCGTACAATACAGCCTTATTGTTCTCGTCGTCTATTATTCCATCCACTATGTATTCCACCTTTGCTTCCTCCTCCATGTCCACATGGCTAGCTATTTCGAGCATACGGTACATGTAAGCCAAACATGCTTCATCACTCTCCTTTTTCGTTTCTTCAAGTTTCTGATGAACTTGCCTACTGTTGACTTTCCCCGAAAATTCTTTCACTAGCCCCCTCTTCAACTCATGCCAAGTCCTGGCATGACACTCGAATCTCGCAAATATTTTCGCTGATCCCTTCAGCAGCTTCCTGGCGTAGACTGCCTTCTGCCCATCCGACCACATGCACGTATCAGCGACTTCCTCGAACGACTCGAACCATCGTTCGACATTTTCACCTTTGTCGCCACTAAACGACTCTAATGCATCTTCGACGTCTCTAAAACTCAGTGTCGAACCAACGCATGCCCTTCGACAATATTCATCGCGGTCCTGATACACCCTTCGCGCATCTCTTTTGTATCCTCTTGCGTTTTTCTTGTCATCTTCATCCTCACTTTCGTCGTCGCTTTCTTCTTCCGACGATATGTCGTTACTATCCATGGCCGCTTGTAGCCGTGCGCGTAATTCTACTTTTTTTCCCGTCGTTTTTAAACCCAAACTAGCGAGGCGCTCCTTCAACTCCTTCGTATTCATTTTCTCAACATCTTCATCTTCGTTACAATCACGCTCAGCTCTCTGTACGTTTCCTAGATCTCGTTGACCGGTTAGCTCTTCACCGCCCGTCGATCCCTTACGATACGATTGTCCAGCCCTACACGCCCGATTCAGTCTTGCAATCAGCACTGACCTCGCACCCGATATAGGGAGGTTCATTCGCGCGAGCTTACTCCTCAGCTCCTCCAGCGTCGAACCCTCTTCACCCGACAATCGTTCGTCCCCGACGTTTGCCATTTTTTACACTACACGAACTTAAACAGTCAACGATATCGTCTTTTACCGCACCGCGTACCGGTAAATTCACAACTAGCTCGAATAGCTCTGTTAAACCGTTTCGTTTTCTGTCTTGTCCAATCCCGGCTGACCCCCAACAAATGTAATATCGTGATATAATGTGTTTACAAAGAGTGGACAATAGAGATGTTAATCAGACAGAAAAAGACGATTGTTGTTCAACCTGAACTATTCACGCCAAACGCACAGAAAACAGCGCAAACCACACTCTCTCGGCAACGCCACTCGCAACCTCTGTCTCCGCTCAACTCGCACTCGGCTCCTCGGCTCGCACTCTGCTTTTCTAATCACACTGTTTTTCGACTGACTCATCGTTCCTTTGTCTTTTTCTTAGCCCCACCGCACGTGCTCCGCAACCGCTCGCTCGTCAAAGTCACACGGCCTTTTTTTGCGTAACCTATTCGACCGAAAGACCGACGATACATTGTTGGGCCTGTCGGTGCTTCGACTTTCTGGCGACATTGTTTATAGTTCGCCCGATATTTCTTAGGCCTTTCGTCCACGATACTACAATGTTATAACTTATTACGTTATATAGTATAACGTAATAACGTATTACGTTATATAGTATAACGTTATAACGAGTTACGTTATATAGTGTAACGTTATAACGTATGACGTTATATAGTATAACGTTATATCGTATCACGTTATATAGTGTAACGTTATAACGTATAACGTTACATAGAATAACGTTATAACGCATGACGTTACATAGAATAACGTTATAAAGTATTACGTTATATGGTACAGCGTTATAACGTATTACGTTATATTGAATAACGTTATAACGTATTACGTTTTAGAGAATAACGTTATAATGTATTACTGTATATAGTATAGCGTTATAATGTATTACTTTATATAGTATAATTTTATAACGTATGACGCTACATAGAATAACGTTATAACGCATGGCGTTACATAGAATAACGTTATAAAGTATTACGTTATATGGTATTACGTTATAACGTATTACGTTATAGAGTTTAACGTTATATTGTATATCGTTATATAGTATCACGTACTAGCGTATTACATTATATAGCGTGACGTTATAACGTATGACGTTACACAGAATAACGTTATAACGTATTACGTTATATAGTATAACGTTATATGGTATAACATTATAACATATTATGCTTTATAGTGTAACGTTATAACGTATTGTGTTATATAGTATAACGTTATAACGTATTACAGTATATGGTATAACGTTATAGCGTATTGCGTTATATAGTATAATTTTATAACGTATAACGTTGTATAGAATAACGCTTTAACGTTTTACGTTATATGGTATAACGTTATAACGTATTACGTTATATGGTATAATGTTATAACGTATTGCATTTTATAGAATAACGTTATAACGTATTACATTATATGGCATAACCTTATAACGTTTAACGTCTTGTAGAATAACGTTATAACGTATTACGTCAAATGGTATAACGTTATAACGTATTACGTTTTAGAGAATATCGCTCTAACGTGTTACGTTATATAGTATAATGTTATACCGTATTTCATTATATAGTGTCACGTTATAACGTATGACGTCCCAAGGAATAACGTTATAACGTATTACAATATATAGTGTAACGTTATAACGTATGACGTTACATAGAATAACTTTATAACGTATTACGTTACATAGAATAACGTTATAACGTATTACATTATATGACATAACGTTATAACGTATTACGTTATAGAGTATAACATTATAACGTATTGCATTTTATAGAATAACGTTTAAACGAATTACGACATATGGTATAACGTTATGACATATTCAGTTTGATAGTGTAATGTTATAACGTATTACGTTATATAGTATAACGTTATACAATATTACGTTATATAGTATAACGTTATAACGTATTACTTTATATAGTAGAATTTTATAACGTATGACGTTTTATAGAATAACGTTATAACATATTACGTTTTATGGTATAAAGTTATAAAGTATTACGTTTTTTAGTATAACTTTATAACGTATTACGTTTTATAGTATAACTTTATAACGCATTATGTTATATAGTATAACGCTATATTGTATAACGTTATAACGTATTACGTTATATAGTATAACGTTATAATGTATTACATTTTATGGTATAACGTTATAACGTATTCCGTTATATGGTATAACATTATAACGAATTGCATTTTATAGAATAACGTTATAACGAATTGCATTTTATAGAATAACGTTATAACGAATTGCGACATATGGTATAACGTTATAACATATTCAGTTTTATAGTGTAATGTTATAACGTATTACGTTATATAGTATAACGTTATACCGTATTACGTTATATAGTATAACGTTATAATGTATTACTTTATATAGTATAATTTTATAACGTATGACGTTACATAGAATAACGTTATAACGTATTACGTTTTATAGTATAACGTTATAACGTATTATGTTATATAGTATAACGTTATACCGTTTTACATTATATAGAGTAACGTTATAACGCATGACGTTCCGCAGAATAACTTTATAACGTATTACGTTTTATAGTATAACTTTATAACGTATTACGTTAGACAGAATAACGTAGTAACGTATTACGTTATATAGTATAACGTTATACCGTATCACATTATATAGAGTAACGTTACAACGCATGACGTTCCGCAGAATAACTTTATAACGTATTACGTTTTGTACTATAACTTTATGACGTATTACGTTAGATAGAATAACGTAATAACGTATTATGTTATATAGTATGACGTTATAACGTATTACATTATATAATGTAACGTTACATAGTATATCGTTATAACGTATTACGTTATATAGTATAACGTTATAACGTATTACATTTTATGGTATAACGATATAACGTATTACGTTATATGGTATAACATTATAACGTATTGCATTTTATAGAATAACGTTATAACGAATTACGACATATGGTATAACGTTATAACAAATTCAGTTTTATAGAGTAATGTTATAACGTGTTAAGTTATATAGTATAACGCTATACTGTATTACGTTATATGGTATAACGTTATAACGAGTTACGTTATATGGTATAACGTTATAACGTATTGCATTTTATAGTATAACGTTATAACGTATTACATTATATGGTATAATGCTATAACGTATTACGTGATAAAGTATAACGTTATAACGTATTACATTAGATAGTATAACGTTATAACGAATTACGTTAGGTAGTGTAGCATTATAACGTATTACGTTAGGTAGTATAACGTTATAACGTATTACGTTAGGCAGTGTAACATTATAACGTATTACGTTATGTAGTATAGCGTTATAACGTATCACATTATATAGTGTAACCTTATAACATATGACGTTACGCTGCATAACGTTATAACGTATTACGTTATATAGTTTAAAGTCATTACGTATTAGGTTATATAGTATAACGTAATAACGTATTACATTATATAGTGTAATGTTATAACTTATAACGTTACATAGAATAACGTTATAACGTATTCCGTTATATAGTATAACGCTATAACGCATTACGTTAGGTAGTATAACGTTATAACGTATTACGTTATATAGAATAACGTAATAACGTATTACGTTATATGGTATAATGTTATAACGTATTGCATTTTATAGAATAACGTTATAACGTATAACATTATATGGCATAACGTTATAACGTTTAACGTCATGTAGAATAACGTTATAACGTATTACGACATATGGTATAACGTTATAACGTATTACGTTTTAGAGAATAACGTTATAATGTATTACTGTATATAGTATAGCGTTATAATGTATTACTTTATATAGTATAATTTTATAACGTATGACGTTACATAGAATAACGTCATAACGTATGACGTTACATAGAATAATGTTATAAAGTATTACGTTATATGGTATAACGTTATAACGTATTACATCTTATAGAATAACGTTATATAGTATAACATAATACCGTATTACATTATATAGTGTAACGCTATAACGTATGACGTTACATAGAATAACTTTATAACGTATTACGTTATATAGAATAACGTCATAACGTATTACGCTATATAGTATAACGTTATAATGTATTACGTTGCATGGTATAACGTTATAACGTACAACGTTTTATGAAATAACGTTCTATCGTATTACATTGTATATTATAACGTTATAAAGTATTACATTAGATAGTATAACGTTATAACGAATTACGTTAGGTAGTGTAGCATTATAACTTATTACGTTATATAGTATAACGTTATAACGTGTTACGTTATATAGTATAATTTTATAACGTATAACGTTATAGAGTGTAACGTTGTAACGTATGACGTTACATAGAATAACTTTATAACGTATTACGTTATATAGAATTACGTAATAACGTATTACGCTATATAGTATAACGTTATAACGTATTACGTTATATGGTATAACGTTATAACTTATTACGTTTTATAGAATAACGTTATAACGTATTACGATATATGGTATAACGTTATAACTTATTACGTTTTATGGAATAACGTTCTAACGTATTACATTGTATATTATAACATTATAACGTATTACATTAGATAGTATAACTTTATAACGAATTACGTTAGGCAGTGTAGCATTATAACGTATTACGTTATATAGTATATCGTTATAACGTATTATGTTGTATACTATAACGTTATATACTTAAACTTTATGACGTATTACGTTTTATAGTATAAAGTTACAACGTATTACGTTATATAGTATAACTTTATAACGTATTACGATATACAGTATAAAGTTATAACGTATTACGTTATATAGTATAACGTAATAACGTATTACGTTATATAGTATAACGTTATAATGTATTACTTTATATAGTATAACGTTATAATGTATTACTTTATATAGTATAACGTTATAATGTATTATTTTATATAATATAATTTTATAACGTATGACGTTACATAGAATAACGTTATAACGTATGACGTTACACAGAATAACGTTATAACGTATTACGTTATATAGTATAACGTTATATGGTATAACGTTTTAACATATTATGCTTTATAGTGTAACGTTATAACGTATTACGTTATATAGTATAACGTTATAACGTATTACAGTATATGGTATAACGTTATAGCGTATTGCCTTATATAGTATAATTTTATAAGGTATTACGTTGTATAGAATAACGCTTTAACGTTTTACGTTATATGGCATAACGTTATAACGTATTGGATTTCATAGAATAACGTTATAACGTATTACATTATATGGTATAACGTTATAACGTATTACGTTATATGGTATAATGTTATAACGTATTGCATATTATAGAATAACGTTATAACGTATTACGATATATGGTATAACGTTATAACGTATTACGTTTTATGGAATAACATTCTAACGTATTACATTGTATAGTACAACGTTATAACGTATTACATTAGATAGTATAACTTTATAACGAATTACGTTAGGCAGTGTAGCATTATAACGTATTACGTTATATAGTATATCGTTATAACGTATTATGTTATATACTATAACGTTATATACTTAAACTTTATGACGTATTACGTTTTATAGTATAAAGTTACAACGTATTACGTTATATAGTATAACTTTATAACGTATTACGATATACAGTATAAAGTTATAACGTATTACGTTATATAGTATAACGTATTAACGTATTACGTTATATAGTATAACGTTATAATGTATTATTTTATATAGTATAACGTTATAATGTATTACTTTATATAGTATAACGTTATAATGTATTATTTTATATAGTATATTTTTATAACGTATGACGTTACATAGAATAACGTTATAACGTATGACGTTACATAGAATAACGTTATAACGTATGACGTTACACAGAATAACGTTATAACGTATTACGTTATATAGTATAACGTTATATGGTATAACGTTTTAACATATTATGCTTTATAGTGTAACGTTATAACGTATTACGTTTTATAGTATATCGTTATAACGTATTACGTTAGGTAGTATAACGTTATAACGTGTTACGTTATATAATATAATTTTATAACGTATTGCGTTTTATCGTATAACGTTATAACGTATTACGTTTTATAGAATAACGTTATAACGTATTACGTTAGGTAGTTTGGACGAAAAACTTACATCCGGCGGAAGCGTTGCCGCACCGGAAACGATCTCTCTCACGCTGCTAAAATCGCAATTTGGCACCATTGGATGCTTCGCAGGACCAATTAAAACTGGAGGGACCAAAGGTATATGCGTAATTCTGTATTTTTCTACGGAACTGAGTAACGTTTCTATCTCGAAATTTCGCATTATGTACACAGCTGCACCGCAACTTATTGCCGTATTCATCATTCCGAACGCATAACCGCGAAATAATGGCAAGAAAACTAGTATTCGGTCTCCACGTCGATTGTCCAATGATCCTGGGGCACTTCGATTAAGAACAAAATGCAATTGAATCGAATATTTATAATTTCAACTAGAATGATAAGAGTTAAGAAGCACAACAATAGAGAAAATATTATATAGTTGATTTGAATAAGGAATGGTTTGTTAATCATATAAAACGAATAATATCTATTTAAATTTGGCATAAATAAAAAATAAATTTCGAAATATATGTGTGGTCTGAGATCAACCGGATACATTGTGTATATTAATTTAATATATTTACCTTGGAGTTTGGATGAAAAGTAACAAATTTCGATGAGACAACATTACTCTAAGGCTATTGAGGGTGCGCGCCAAGGATATGCAGACATCTGGGTGCCATCCTGTCCGTGGTGTGTGGCCTGGTCTCTGATGTGAATTGACGTTACACTCCCGAGGGAGCAGGAGGGTGGAGAGTGGAGAGTGGTAGAGGCGAGGAAGAAGAGACGGAAGAACAAAAATCAGAGGAAGACAGCCGTCGCCGTTGGAGGAGAGACAGCGAGGAAAGGGGCGAACGTGGCACCGCCGACGAGGGTACGCCAGCAGCAATCCCAGACCAGGACGACAGGCGCGGCGAAAGCGAGCGCCGCCGCAACAAGCAGAGGACCGTCGCAGGCACCGAGGCGGTCACGCTCCCTCGCGCACCGCGAACATCCGCGGTGACTCTGACGCTGAACGAGGGAGCAAGGATGTCGTACGCCGACGTCCTCGAGGCAGCCGGAGCGAAGGTCCCGCTCTCGGAGCTCGGCGTGGAGCAGGTGGGGATGAAGAAGGCGATGACGGGCGCCATCATCATCAGAGTCCCTGGAGACAGGGACAGGGAAAAGGCGACGCTGCTGGCGACGCTGCTGGCGACGCTGCTGGCGACGCTGCTGGCGACGCGTCTGGCCGAGGCGCTATACCCAACTGCGGCGAGAGTCGCCACGCCTACCTGGATGGCGGAGCTTCGAGAGACCGGGATAGACATCTCGGTCAAGAAGGAGGAGCTGCGGAAAGCACTGGCCTCGGCGGCAGGATGCGGCTGCGCGGAGGTTCAGGTCGGCGAGAACGGCGGCAGAGGTGGCCTAGGGTCTGCCTGGATCAAGTGCCCGGTGGCAGGAGCCCGGAAAGTATCCCAGGCAGGGAAAATAGCCCTGGGCTGGTCAACCGCCAGGATTCGAGCCATCCCGAAGCGGCCTCTGCAGCGCTTCAGGTGCCTGGAGGTGGGGCACGTACGCGCAACATGCGTGTCCAACGAGGATCGAGGACACCTGTGTTACAGTTGCGGCGGAAGCGGACACCGCGCCAGAGGCTGTCCCGCCTCTGCTCCCAAGTGCTCCCTGTGCGAGTCGCTCGGGACGCCCGCCAATCACAGGATGGGCGGTGCGGAATGCCCCCCCCCCGAAAGTCAAGAGGAGGAGACCAATCCGCGAGCCAGCAGCTGCGGAAAGGACACCAGGGAGAACCGCCAAAGCAGCAGCGGCAGATGGTCGGGAGGAGGCCATAGAGGTGACCGAGTAGTTCAAGCGCCTCCTCCAATGCAATCTCTGTAGGTCGAGAAGGGCGCAAGATCTGCTCTTCCAGACCATACGGAAGTGGAGTAATGGTGGTAGCGGTATACGACTCCCCCAACATCGACCTGGCTGCGTACAGGGACTTCCTGGAACGGGTCGGCGAGTGCGTCGGAAGATGCCTCCCCCGCAAGGTACTCGTCCTCTGGGACTTCAATGCCCACTCGATGCAATGGGGAAATCCCAGGACCAACTCTCGGGGACGGACGCTTACCGATTGGGCAGCGGGTCGCGGGCTCCTGCTGGCAAACAGGGGCTCGGCGAGCACCTGCGTGGCGTGGAGAGGATTGTATTCGCCGTAGAGT
The DNA here is from genome assembly GCF_011952255.1 of Bombus vosnesenskii. Lineage (NCBI taxonomy): Eukaryota > Metazoa > Arthropoda > Insecta > Hymenoptera > Apidae > Bombus > Bombus vosnesenskii. The sequence goes on along the minus strand of NW_022883302.1, from coordinate 2,311 downwards.
TTATACTAGCGGGTAAGAATTGTTATTGAGTATTACTGGATGTGATGTAGCACTCGCATTGCGCGACAACGTGAGATACAAGAAATACGCGATTTTCTTTAATATCGAGACGCGCACGTGGATAGATTTGACGCCATTATTGTAATGGTAGTGGCAGGACGTACGCGTGGTGCCGAACGATGCGCAGGCGAGGTGGTTTGTCGCGTCGATGTGTGGCGTCGCCACCTTACGGGCAGCACACTAGGGTATGTACGGCCGGCTCGACTTAAGTTCCTATTATGAAGAAATAAAGTCGGGTCGACCAGAGTTCTAGTTATATATCGTTTATTTTATTTATTTTATTTATTTTGCCACTCGAGCCAAACTTCCTTGGTGAATAAATAAGAATAAATGAGTATGAAGGGTGCTGCGTACGTGGAGGCTTTATTTGAGTTACGCGGCGTCGTGTGGGTTGGGGAATGCAGGTATATGCGTTTCTTATATATATTATTTATTTACTTTACTCGTTTATTTATTTAACTATTGGTTGATTATTTATTATTTATTTGTTTTGATATTATTTATTTATTTACTTATTTATTATTAATATTTATTATTAGTTATGTTGGTTTATTTATTATTTAGTTATTATTCATTTATTTATTTATTTAGTTAGCTGATTGTTTATTTATTTATTACTATATTATCTATTTATACATGCGGTGATCTGCGTATGTATCATCAGGACTCTTATTGAAGCGCAGGCGTTAGCTTGATATATTTAGTTTATTTTAGCGTTATATAAATTTAGCTTGATAGATTTAGTTTATTGTAGCTGTGTAGAAATTTCTAAGATAATATTTAATTATGAGGATATTACTATGTGTTGCTCCTAGATACTTATTTATTTATTTATTCGTTCTATATGTCTTATTTCTATTATACTGGCTCTTTGTTGACGACTTGGCGAGTTCTTTCGGTTATGATTGGATACATTCGAACGATTTTGGCTAGGAGGTGGAACCCCAGGCACCCCCTTGTACAGTAGCAGCGACTGGGGCAAAGGCGAACAGCAAGAGGTTGGCGGTTAGTATTGAAATCCCAAGGATAGTGTCGGACATCAGAATAAGTCACAACGTCACCATATCGGTTGCACCGAGGATTAGGGGGGACGAGGAAGGTGATCCCTTTAAGCCTAGTAGGAAAATTCAGAGGAGTCCCACGATTGGTGGTAGGCCCGATATTGAAGTAGCGGAAGAATTGGTGGTGTACCGAAACTGGATTGAAATTAGCTCAAGACAAGACGGAGGTGATTCTACTTACCGGAAATCGTATCACAAGGTCAAGGACGTCAATATGGGCAAGTACCTGTTGATGACTAAATAGAAGGTTAGGTATCTTGGGGTGCAATAGGACAATAATAGAAAATTCTCATTACATCTAGGAAAGGTGTGTGTCATGGTTGATACCCCAATAGGAGCGATTAGGACATCGTTGCCGAACGTCAATGGGCCCATCGACTCAGTTAGGAAACTATTACGGAGTGCGGGAGTCGGTGGTGCTTTATGCCACACCGATATGTGTCAAAGCCCTAGCAATACGGAAAAACAATAACATTCCGAAGATGTCGATAGTGATCGAATAAAAGATGAAGGGAAGAGTAGCTCTACTGCAGAGAGGATAATTGGACCAGAAAGCTGATTGACGACGCCCGCATTTTTAATAGAGAACGATTAGGAAAGAGACACACCCAAGATGCTGGGATTGTGATGTCGAAGGTGAAGATGCAGAGCATGCGTTGTTCAATTGCCCCAGATGGGACAATGGAAGTACGTTGTTGGATAATTACGTAGGCGAAATACTGGCAACCAACAACGTAATCGACGTGGTCGTCAATAGCGAGGAGAACTGGGCTAGATTCCAAGGGCTTTGCCGAAAGAAAATGATAGCTCAATCAGGTAGACAAGATAAGGAGAGGAACATGGAGAGAAGAAAGAGAGGATTAACTAGAAGAAGATCATAATAAGATGAGAGGTACACTCAGTAAGAAGACCAACCCTGAAGTAATGCCGAGAGGTGGTTCCAGGGTTGGTTCTTGTACCGATAGAGGAGAGAGACAGAGGAGGGGTTTTTTGGTGGGTAGAGATGCTATCATCTTGCCAAGTCCCGCATAATCCAGGCGCGCGCTAACGTACCTAGTTATGCGTAACTGCATTCTCCTCTCCTCTCAAAACAAAAAAATGTGCAAAATAGGAATGAGTATGGATATGAATTTTTAAATTACTATCTGTCAATAAATATCCACAATCAGTAAATTTAGGTTTAAGATTAT
>NW_022883301.1:0-15817 GCF_011952255.1 Bombus vosnesenskii | reverse complement strand
AACGTAAAACGTTATAACGGCATACCATATAACGTAATACGTTATAACGTCATCCCATATAACGTAATACGCTATAACGTCATACCATATAACGTAATACGTTATAAAGTTATAGCATATAACGTATGACGTTATAACGTTATAAAATATAACGTGATACGTTATAACGTTATACCATATAACGTAATAAGTCATAACGTCGTCCCAAATAACGTAATACGTTATAACGTCATACCATATAACGTAATACGTTATAACGTCATACCCTATATCGTAATACGTTATAATTTCATACCATATGATGTATTACGTTAGAACATCATCCCATATAAGGTAATACGTTATAACGTCATACCATATAACGTAATACGCTCTAACGTCATACCATATAACGTAATACGTTATAACGACATCCCATATAACGTAATACGTTATAACGTCATACTATATGATGTATTACGATATAACGTCATCCCATATAACGTAACACTTTACAACGTTATACCATATAACGTAATACGTTATAACGTCATCTCATATAACGTAATACGTTATAACGTCATACCATATAACGTAATACGTTATAACGTCATACCATACAACGTAATACGTTATAACGTCAGTACCATATAAAGTAATACGTTATAAAGTTATAGCATATAACGTATGACGTTATAACGTTATAAAATATAACGTGATACGTTATAACGTTATACCATATAACGTAATAAGTCATAACGTCGTCCCATATAACGTAATACGTTATAACGTCATACCATATAACGTAATACGTTATAACGGCATACCATATAACGTAATACGATATAACGTCATACCATATGATGTATTACGATATAACGTCATCCCATATAACGTAATACGTTATAACGTCCTACCATATAACGTAATACGTTATAACGTTATGCCATATAACGTAATACGTTATAACGTCATACCATACAACGTAATACGTTATAACGTCAGTACCATATAACGTAATACGTTATAAAGTTATAGCATATAACGTATGACGTTATAATGTTATAAAATATAACGTGATACGTTATAACGTTATACCATATAACGTAATAAGTCATAACGTCGTCCCATATAACGTAAGACGTTATAACGTCATACCATATAACGTAATACGTTATAACGTCACCCCATATAACGTAATACGTTATAACGTCATACCATATAACGTAATACGTTATAAAGTTATAGCATATAACGTATGACGCTATAACGTTATAAAATATAACGTGATACGTTATAACGTTATACCATATAACGTAATAAGTCATAACGTCATCCCATATAACGTAATACGTTATAACGTCATACCATATAACGTAATACGTTATAACGTTATGCCATATAACGTAATACGTTATAACGGCATACCATATAACGTAATAAGTTATAACGTCATCCCATATAACGTAATACGTTATAACGTCATACCATATAACGTAATACGTTATAACGGCATACCAAATAACGTAATACGTTATAAAGTTATAGCATATAACGTATGACGTTATAACGTTATAAAATATAACGTGATACGTTATAACGTTATACCATATAACGTAATAAGTCATAACGTCGTCCCATATAACGTAATACGTTATAACGTCATACCATATAACGTAATACGTTATAATGTCATCCCATATAAGGTAATACGTTATAACGTCATACCATATAACGTAATACGTTCTAACGTCATACCATATAACGTAATACGTTATAACGTCATCTCATATAACGTAATACGTTATAACGTCATACCATATAACGTAATACGTTATAACGTCATCCCATATAACGTAATACGTTATAACGTCATCTCATATAACGTAATACGTTATAACGTCATACCATATAACGTAATACGTTATAAAGTTATAGCATATAACGAATGATGTTATAACGTTATAAAATATAACGTGATACGTTATAACGTTATACCATATAACGTAATAAGTCATAACGTCGTCCCATATAACGTAATACGTTATAACGTCATACCATATAACGTAATACGTGATAACGTCATACCATATAACGTAATACGTTCTAACGTCATACCATATAACGTAATACGTTATAACGACATCCCATATAACGTAATACGTTATAACGTCATGCCATATGATGTATTACGATATAACGTCATCCCATATAACGTAATACGTTATAACGTCATACCATATAACGTAATGCGTTATAACGTCACCCCATATAACGTAATACGTTATAACGTCATACCATACAACGTAATACGTTATAACGTCATTACCATATAACGTAATACGTTATAAAGTTATAGCATATAACGTATGACGTTATAACGTTATAAAATATAACGTGATACGATATAACGTCATACCATATAACGTAATATGTTATAACGTCATCCCATATAAGGTAATACGTTATAACGTCATACCATATAACGTAATACGTTATAACGGCATACCATATAACGTAATACGATATAACGTCATACCATATGATGTATTACGATATAACGTCATCCCATATAACGTAATACGTTATAACGTCATACCATATAACGTAATACGTTATAAAGTTATAGCATATAACGTATGACGTTATAACGTTATAAAATATAACGTGATACGTTATAACGTTATACCATATAACGTAATAAGTCATAACGTCGTCCCATATAACGTAAGACGTTATAACGTCATACCATTATAACGTAATACGTTATAACGTTATGCCATATAACGTAATATGTTATAACGGCATACCATATAACGTAATACGTTATAACGTCATCTCATACAACGTAATACGTTATAACGTCATACCATATAACGTAATACGTTATAAAGTTATAGCATATAACGTATGACGTTATAACGTTATAAAATATAACGTGATACGTTATAACGTTATACCATATAACGTAATACGTTATAACGTCATACCATATAACGTAGTACGTTATAACGGCATACCATATAACGTAATACGTTATAACGGCATACCATATAACGTAATACGTTATAACGTCATCTCATACAACGTAATACGTTATAACGTCATACCATATAACGTAGTACGTTATAACGGCATACCATATAACGTAATACGTTATAACGTCATACCATACAACGTAATACGTTATAATTTCATACCATATGATGTATTACGATATAACGCCATCCCATATAACGTAATACGTTATAACGTCATACCATATAACGTAATACGTTCTAACGTCATACCATATAACGTAATAGGTTATAACGTCATACCCTATATCGTAATACGTTATAATGTCATACCATATGATGTATTACGATATAACGTCATCCCATATAACGTAATACTTTATAACGTCATACCATATAACGTAATACGTTATAACGGCATACCATATAACGTAATACGTTATAACGTCATCCCATATAACGTAATACGTTATAACGTCATCCCATATAACGTAATACGTTATAACGTCATACCATACAACGTAATACGTTATAACGTCATACCATTTAACGTATTACGTTATAAAGTTATAGCATATAACGTATGACGTTATAACGTCATACCATATAACGTAATACGTTATAACGTCATACCATACAACGTAATACGTTATAACGTCATACCATTTAACGTATTACGTTATAAAGTTATAGCATATAACGTATGACGTTATAACGTCATACCATATAACGTAATACGTTACAACGTCATACCATATGATGTATTACGATATAACGTCATACCATACAACGTAATACGTTATAACGTCATACCATATAACGTATTACGTTATAAAGTTATAGCATATAACGTTATACGTTATAACGTCATAGCATACAACGTAATACGTGATAACGTCATGCCATATGGTGTATTACGATATAACGTCATCCCATATAACGTAATACTTTATAACGTCATACCATATAACGTAATACGTTATAACGGCATACCATATAACGTAATACGTTATAACGTCATCCCATATAACGTAATACGTTATAACGTCATACCATACAACGTAATACGTTATAACGTCATACCATATAACGTATTACGTTATAAAGTTATAGCATATAACGTATGACGTTATAACGTTATAAAATATAACGTGATACGTGTTATACCGTTATACCATATAACGTAATAAGTCATAGTCGTCCCATATAACGTGTAATACGTTATAACGTCATGTACCATATAACGTGTAATACGTTATAAAGAGAAGATATAACACAGACGTTATAACGTCATACCATATAACGTAATACGTTATAAACGTCATACCCTATATCGTAATACGTTATAATTTCATACCATATGATGGCTACGATATAACGTCATCCCATATAACGTAATACGTTATAACGTCATACCATACAACGTAATACGTTATAACGTCATACCATATAACGTATTACGTTAAAAAGTTATAGCATATAACGTTATACGTTATAACGTCATAGCATACAACGTATTACGTTATAACGTTAGAAAATATAACGTTATACGTTATAACGTCATAGCATACAACGTATTACGTTATAACGATAGAAAATATAACGTAATACGTTATAACGTCATCCCATATAACGTAATACGTTATAACGTCATACCATACAACGTAATACGTTATAACGTCATACCATATAACGTATTACGTTATATAGTTATAGCATATAACGTATGACGTTATAACGTTATAAAATATAACGTGATACGTTATAACGTTATACCATATAACGTAATACGTTATAACGTCATACCATATAACGTAATACGTTATAACGTTATGCCATATCACGTAATACGTTATAACGTCATACCATATAACGTAATACGTTATAAAGTTATAGCATATAACGTTATACGTTATAACGTCATAGCGTACAACGTATGACGTTATAACGTTATAAAATATAACGTGATACGTTATAACGTTATACCATATAACGTAATAAGTCATAACGTCGTCCCATATAACGTAATACGTTATAACGTCATACCATATAACGTGTACGTTATAACGGCATACCATATAACGTGTAATACGTTATAACGTCATACCATATGATGTATTACGATATAATTGTCAGTTCCATATAACGTAATACTTTATAACGTCATACCATATAACGTAATACGTTATAATGGCATACCCATATAACGTAATACGTTATAAAGTTATAGCATATAACGTTATACGTTATAACGTCATAGCATACAACGTATTACGTCATAATGTTAGAAAATATAACGTAATACGTTATAACGTCATCCCATATAACGTAATACGTTCTAACGTCATGCCATATAACGTAATACGTTATAACGTCATACCCTATATCGTAATACGTTATAATTTCATACCATATGATGTATTACGATATAACGTCATCCCATATAACGTAATACTTTATAACGTCATACCATATAACGTAATACGTTATAACGGCATACCATATAACGTAATACGTTATAACGTCATCCCATATAACGTAATACGTTATAACGTCATCCCATATAACGTAATACGTTATAACGTCATACCATACAACGTAATACGTTATAACGTCATACCATATAACGTATTACGTTATAAAGTTATAGCATATAACGTATGACGTTATAACGTCATACCATATAACGTAATACGTTATAACGTCATACCATATAACGTAATACGTTATAACGTCATCCCATATAAGGTAATACGTTATAACGTCATACCATATAACGTAATACGTTCTAACGTCATACCATATAACGTAATACGTTATAACGGCATACCATATAACGTAATACGTTATAACGTCATCCCATATAACGTAATACGTTATAATGTCATCCCATATAACGTAATACGTTATAACGTCATACCATATAACGTAATACGTTATAACGGCATACCATATAACGTAATACGTTATAACGTCATACCATATAACGTAATACGTTATAAAGTTATAGCATATAACGTATGACGTTATAACGTTATAAAATATAACGTGATACGTTATAACGTTATACCATATAACGTAATAAGTCATAACGTCGTCCCATATAACGTAATACGTTATAAAGTTATAGCATATAACGTATGACGTTATAACGTTATAAAATATAACGTGATACGTTATAACGTTATACCATATAACGTAATAAGTCATAACGTCGTCCCATATAACGTAATACGTTATAACGTCATACCATATAACGTAATACGTTATAACGGCATACCATATAACGTAATACGTTATAACGTCATACCATATGATGTATTACGATATGACGTCATCCCATATAACGTAATACTTTATAACGTCATACCATATAACGTAATACGTTATAACGTCATACCCTATATCGTAATACGTTATAATTTCATACCATATGATGTATTACGTTATAACGTCATACCATATGATGTATTACGATATAACGTCATACCATACAACGTAATACTTTATAAAGTCATACCATACAACGTAAAACGTTATAACGGCATACCATATAACGTAATACGTTATAACGTCATCCTATATAACGTAATACGTTATAACGTCATACCATACAACGTAATACGTTATAACGTCATTACCATATAACGTAATACGTTATGAAGTTATAGCATATAACGTATGACGTTATAACGTTATAAAATATAACGTGATACGTTATAACGTTATACCATATAACGTAATAAGTTATAACGTCGTCCCATATAACGTAATACGTTATAACGTCATTCCATATAACGTAATACGTTATAACGTTATACCATATATCGTAATAGGTTATAACGTCATTACCATATGATGTATTACGATATAACGGGGTCATCTCCATATAACGTAATAATTTTATAACGTCATACCATATAACGTAATACGTTATTAACGGCATACCATATAACGTAATACGTTATAATCACCCCATATAACGTAATACGTTATAACGTCATACCATATAACGCAGGTAATACGTTATGTCATACCTCATATAACCCAATACGTTATAACGTCATCCCATAACGTAATACATTATAACATCATCTCATATAACGTAATACGTTATAACGTCATACCATATAACGTATTACGTTCTAATCAAGCACCATATAACGTAATACGTTATAACGTGATAAATTATATAACGTAATACGTTATAACGTCATACCATATAACGTAATACGTTATAAAGTTATAGCATATAACGTATGACGTTATATCGTTATAAAAATATAACGTATTACGTTATAAAGTTATAGCATATAACGTATGACGTTATAACGTCATACCATATAACGTAATACGTTATAACGTCATACCATACAACGTAATACGTTATAACGTCATACCATATAACGTATTACGTTATAAAGTTATAGCATATAACGTATGACGTTATAACGTCATACCATATAACGTAATACGTTATAACGTCATACCATATAATGTAATACGTTATAAAGTTATAGCATATAACGTATGACGTTATAACGTTATAAAATATATCGTGATACGTTATAACGTTATACCATATAACGTAATACGTTATAACGTTATACCATATAACGTAATAAGTCATAACGTCGTCCCATATAACGTAATACGTTATAACGTCATACCATATAACGTAATACGTTATAACGTTATGCCATATAACGTAATATGTTATAACGGCATACCATATAACGTAATACGTTATAACGTCATCTCATATAACGTAATACGTTATAACGTCATACCATATAACGTAATACGTTATAAAGTTATAGCATATAACGTATGACGTTATAACGTTATAAAATATAACGTGATACGTTATAACGTTATACCATATAACGTAATACGTTATAACGTCATACCATATAACGTAGTACGTTATAACGGCATACCATATAACGTAATACGTTATAACGGCATACCATATAACGTAATACGTTATAACGTCATCTCATACAACGTAATACGTTATAACGTCATACCATATAACGTAGTACGTTATAACGGCATACCATATAACGTAATACGTTATAACATATAACGTAATAAGTCATAACGTCGTCCCATATAACGTAATACGTTATAACGTCATACCATATAACGTAATACTTTATAACGTCATACCATATAACGTAATATGTTATAACGTCATACCCTATATCGTAATACGTTAGAATTTCATACCATATGATGTATTACGTTATAACGTCATACCATATGATGTATTACGATATAACGTCATACCATACAACGTAATACTTTATAAAGTCATACCATATAACGTAAAACGTTATAACGGCATACCATATAACGTAATACGTTATAACGTCATCCCATATAACGTAATACGTTATAACGTCATACCGTACAACGTAATACGTTATAACGTCATTACCATATAACGTAATGCGTTATAAAGTTATAGCATATAACGTATGACGTTATAACGTTATAAAATATAACGTGATACGTTATAACGTTATACCATATAACGTAATAAGTCATAACGTCATACCATATGATGTATTACGATATAACGTCATCCCATATAACGTAATACCTTATAACGTCATACCATATAACGTAATACGTTATAACGGCATACCATATAACGTAATACGTTATAACGTCACCCCATATAACGTAATACGTTATAACGTCATACCATATAACGTAATACGTTATAACGTCATACCATATAACGTAATACGTTATAACGTCATCCCATATAACGTAATACATTATAACGTCATCTCATATAACGTAATACGTTATAACGTCATACCATATAACGTAATACGTTATAACGTCATACCATATAACGTAATACGTTATAACGTCATACCATATAACGTAATACGTTATAACGTTATGCCATATAACGTAATACGTTATAACGGCATACCATATAACGTAGTGACGTTATAACGTTATAAAATATAATGCCATAAATTACCATATAACGTAATAAGTCATAACGTCGTCCCATATAACGTATATTATAACGTCATACCATGGCAACGTACATGTTATAACGTCATACCCATTTAACGTATTACGTTATAAAGTTATAGAAGATATAACGCATGACGCCAACGCCATACCATACAACGTAATACGTTATAACGTTTCATAACATAACGTAATACGCGTTATAAAGTTATAAAGACATAACGTATGACGTTATAACGTTATAAAATATAACGATACGTTATAACGTTATACCATATAACGTAATACGTTATAACGTCATAACCATATAACGTAGTATCGTTATAACGGCATACCATATAACGTAATACGTTATAACGGCATACCATATAACGCAATACGATATAACGTCATCTCATACAACGTAATACGTTATAACGTCATACCATATAACGTAGTACGTTATAACGGCATACCATATAACGTAATACGTTATAACGTCATACCATACAACGTAATACGTTATAATTTCATACCATATGATGTATTACGATATAACGCCATCCCATATAACGTAATACGTTATAACGTCATACCATATAACGTAATACGTTCTAACGTCATACCATATAACGTAATAGGTTATAACGTCATACCCTATATCGTAATACGTTATAATGTCATACCATATGATGTATTACGATATAACGTCATCCCATATAACGTAATACTTTATAACGTCATACCATATAACGTAATACGTTATAACGGCATACCATATAACGTAATACGTTATAACGTCATCCCATATAACGTAATACGTTATAACGTCATCCCATATAACGTAATACGTTATAACGTCATACCATACAACGTAATACGTTATAACGTCATACCATTTAACGTATTACGTTATAAAGTTATAGCATATAACGTATGACGTTATAACGTCATACCATATAACGTAATACGTTATAACGTCATACCATACAACGTAATACGTTATAACGTCATACCATTTAACGTATTACGTTATAAAGTTATAGCATATAACGTATGACGTTATAACGTCATACCATATAACGTAATACGTTACAACGTCATACCATATGATGTATTACGATATAACGTCATACCATACAACGTAATACGTTATAACGTCATACCATATAACGTATTACGTTATAAAGTTATAGCATATAACGTTATACGTTATAACGTCATAGCATACAACGTAATACGTGATAACGTCATGCCATATTGTACGTCCCATATAACGTAATACGTTATAAATCACCATATAACGTAATACTCGTTACGTTAACGGCATACCATATAACGTAATACGTTATAACGTCATCAATATGGCATACGTTACATAACGTCATCCATACAACGTAATGCGTTATAACGTCATGCCATATAACGTATTACGTTATAAGAGTTATAGCATATAACGTATGACGTTAACGTTATAAAATATAACGTGGGTACGTTGCCAACGTTATACCATATATAACGTAAACAAAATTAATAACGTCATCCCATACAACGTAATACGTTATAACGTCATACCATATAACGTATTACGTTATAAAGTTATAGCATATAACGTATGACGTTATAACGTTATAAAATATAACGTGATACGTTATAACGTTATACCATATAACGTAATAAGTCATAACGTCGTCCCATATAACGTAATACGTTATAACGTCATACCATATAACGTAATACGTTATAACGTCATCTCATATAACGTAATACGTTATAACGTCATACCATATAACGTAATACGTTATAACGTCATACCCTATATCGTAATACGTTATAATTTCATACCATATGATGTATTACGATATAACGTCATCCCATATAACGTAATACTTTATAACGTCATACCACATAACGTAATACGTTATAACGGCATACCATATAACGTAATACGTTATAACGTCATCCCATATAACGTAATACGTTATAACGTTATGCCATATAACGTAATATGTTATAACGGCATACCATATAACGTAATACGTTATAACGTCATCCCATATAACGTAATACGTTATAACGTCATACCATATAACGTAATACGTTATAACGGCATACCATATAACGTAATACGTTATAACGTCATCCCATATAACGTAATACGTTCTAACGTCATACCATATAACGTAATACGTTATAACGTCATACCATATAACGTATTACGTTATAAAGTTATAGCATATAACGTATTACGTTATAATGATATAACGTTATAAGATATAATGTGATACGTTATAACGTTATATCATAAAACGTAATACGTTATAACGTCGTCTCATATAACGTAATACGTTATAACGTCATATCATAAAACGTAATACGTTATAAAGTTATATCATGTAAAGTAATACGTTATAACGTTATACCATATATCGACACTCTGTGTTACCACAGATTTTATACGAAATAGTGAAATTGGAAATTGAATACTGTATTCAGAGTTAAAATATAATGCTATATGAAAATGAAATAGCACTTCAAAGACTTGATAGATTTCGTTAATAAAATAAAGCAAAATAAATCTTTAATTCACTCACTACGAATTTATGGTATTGATTAAAATCAATGAATGTAGAGTTACTTCCGATTAAGGGTACAACTGTTATAAATTAAGAGCATAATTACATTGTATTAATGGGAAAATGTTGTTATAAATTATTGGTATAACTGTTAAGAATTAATGATGTAATTGTTTTAGATTAATGGCTTAAATGTTATAAATTAATGGCTTAGAAGGTATAAATGAATAGCTTAAATGTTATATATTTATAGTTTAAATTTATAAAATAACAGTTTAAATGTTGTACATTATTGGCTTAGATGTTGAAAATTAATAGCTTAAATGTTACAGAAGCTTACAGAAAACTCACCAAGACACTCAGGACCCTGAACGCCAACTTCCACACCTACCAACTCAAACAGGAAAGGCCTTTCCGGGTGGTCCTACGAAACATACACCACTCAGCAGACATAGACGAACTCAAATACGAACTCTCAAAACTCGGCCACGAAGTCATCAACGTAAGTAATATAAGGCATAGTGTCTCGAAAGACCCGTTATCCTTATTCTTCCTAGACATTAAACAAAAACCGAACAATAAGGAAATCTACAACATAAGTCGCCTAATGAACGCGATAGTAAAGATCGAACCACCGCTCGTGAAAAAAGAAATAGTGCAGTGCAAAAGGTGCCAAAGGTACGGTCATACGCAGAAATACTGCAACCATACTTTCCGCTGCGTTAAATGCGCAGGCTCTCACTCCACTGACCAGTGCGCCAAATCACCGGAAACCCCAGCGAAATGCATCCACTGCCAAGGGGACCACCCTGCCAACTACAAAGGCTGCCCAGCATATAAAACACTATACACGAACAGGTACCCTAAGCTCAGAGCAAAAGAGGTATCCAACCAAACACCCAGCCCGCCGAAATTCACGACTACCCCAACCCCGTCAACCAACCAAACACCCAGTCCTACCAAATTCATCTCCACCTCAACCTCCTATGCCCAAGCAGTACAGGGCATCCAAAATAACCCGAACAGCCAAAGGAACCTTCCCCAAAACAGTGTCCCCAACCCACCAAACACAGACAACTCCTCAAGGCTTGAGAAACTAATAGAGAAACAATCGGAGCAAATAAATCACTTGCTATCGCTACTAACACTCATCGTGGGAAAATTAGCACGCCCCGACTCAAAATAAAACCAAGGCGCATAGCACTCTGGAACGCCAACGGTCTAGCGCAACAGAAACTTGAACTAGAACTCTTCTTAAAACACCAGCAAATCGACGTAATGCTCGTATCGGAAACCCACTTCACCGACAAGAGCTACCTGAAAATAAATGGTTACAAATTCTACCATACCCAACACCCCAGCGGAAAGGCCCACGGTGGCACCGGAATAATAATCAAAGCATGTATTAAGCACTACGAACTCCCATCATTCCAGAAAGACTACCTCCAAGCAACAAACGTAGCAATAGAAGACTGCCATGGCTCAATCACCACCTCAGCAGTATACTGCCCTCCCAGACACTCCATCGCCAAAGAAGACTTTGATAACTTCCTGGACACCCTGGGCAATAGATTCATAGTTGGAGGAGACTATAACGCCAAGCACATCCAATGGAGCAGCAGACTGGTTACAGCAAGAGGCAAAAACCTCTTAAACGGCATAATAAACAACAACCTCAACTACCTCACCACATACGAACCCACATACTGGCCCACTGACACCAACAAAATACCCGACCTTCTCGACTTCCTCATAACTAAAAATATCCCATCAAGACACGTCCAGATCAACTCCTCGGCTGATCTCTCCTCTGATCATTCTCCCGTGATAGCAACAGTCAGTTCAACAATCATCGAGAATACACCTAATGGCTCCATTCACAACCAACACACCAACTGGCAGCTCTTCAGAGAAGTCTTTACACACTCAACCTCAGCCTTCACCCCACTAAAAACAAAGGAAGATATCGAAGCAACCACGGAATACTTAAACACGAGCATAATAAACGAGCATATCCCCAATACATACTAAAAAAATAGCAGAAAAACGTAGACTAAGAAGAGTATGGCAGACCCATAGAACACCGGAGGACAAACGCAAACTTAACAACGCAACTAGAAAGCTATCCAGAACCTTAAGAAACTATAAAAACGACTGTTTCCATAAATACCTCGCCAGCTTATCCCCCACAGCCGACGCCAACTACTCACTATGGAAGGCCTCCAGGAAACTCACACGCCCCCCACAAATAATCCCACCTATCCGCCGTCCGCAAGGTGGATGGGCGCGAAGCCCTATAGAAAAAGCCGACCTGTTTGCAAAACACTTGTCAAAAGTATTCAAACCCCATTCCCCCCAAGCCGCCGCGGACGTTACTGAATACCTGCACACCCCCTTCCAAATGTCCCCTCCTATCGAACCCTTCTCCTCTGCAGAGACTATAGAAACAATCAGTCGCCTAAACCCCAAGAAAGCAGCAGGACACGACCTAATAGGCAATAGAGCAATCAAGGAACTTCCCACAAAGGGATAGCACTCATCACATCGATTTTTAATGCTATCCTTCGCCTGGAACACTATCCTAAGGCTTGGAAAATCTCATTGATTACCCTCATCCCTAAACCCGGTAAACCGATATACGAAACCTGCTCCTATCGCCCAATCAGTCTTTTACCTACCCTGTCCAAACTATTCGAGAAGATGCTCACGAACCGACTCCTTCCAATCCTAGAGAACTTGAAAACACTCCCAGATCACCAATTCGGCTTCCGAAAACATCATTCTACAGTAGAGCAAATCCACCGCTTAACTCATACGATCAGCCAAACACTCGAAAAGAAAAAATATTGCTCAGCGGTTTTCCTAGACATCCAACAGGCATTCGATAAAGTATGGCATGAAGGGCTACTATACAAACTTAAAAAGATCCTACCCCACCCCTACTACTCCATCCTAAAATCTTACCTAACCAATAGACAATTCATGGTTAAATGCCTAGACGCCACTTCCGCAACATTCCCAATAGAGGCCGGCATACCCCAAAGTAGTGTCCTCGGACCCCTACTGTACTCCATCTACACTGCCGACCTACCTATATCAAACGATATAACAATAGCGACATTTGCAGACGACACAGCGCTATTAGCTTCCCACGCAGACCCGGTAATAGCCTCATCCACTCTCCAGCGAAGTCTCGACTCCATGGAAAAGTGGTTTCACAAATGGGGCTTCAAAGTCAACGAAAAGAAATCCTCACATGTAATCTTCACGCTCCGAAAACAAACCTGCCCCCAGGTCACCATCAACAATGCAACAGTTCCTAGCAGGGACACAGTCCGATACCTGGGCATGACCCTGGACAGGAGACTAACGTGAAAGACACACATCTCAGATAAAAGGAAGCAACTAAAAAAACTCTATTGGCTCACGGGCCGACGCTCCAAACTAAATATACAGAATAAAATTACCCTCTACAAGACCGTAATAAAACCTGTCTGGACCTACGGAATCCAACTATGGGGAACAGCAAGTAACTCCAACATCGAAATACTCCAACGCTTTCAATCGAAAACGCTAAGATCCCTAATTGACGCACCTTGGTATGTAACCAATGAAACAATACACCGCGACCTCAAGATACCCACCGTCAAAGAGGAAATAGCAAAATATAGCGACAGATATAGCAAAAGAATCAACAAACACCGAAACCCCCTAATCACTGGACTACTCGATACGACGGACCAGACTCGCAGGCTGAAGAGGCACTACCCGCTAGATCTAAACGTCAGATTCATTTAATTATCCAAACTAAGCATATGCACTTACTTATAATACTTTAAATTATACCTATCTATAATAGCATTAACTTATTGTAAATAAACAGCCATGTCACTGCGCCACGCCAGAAAAATTACTGAAAATTCTCAACGCGAGAATTGATTGTAATTTCAACAAATAAATAAAAAAAAAAAAGTTTCTGTTAACCGGCTTGGAAATTTCCTGTGCTTGTTTCGACTTTGAAGTCTTAAAAAGAAAATTGTAAGTAAATAGTATATATATATAGTATATATATCCCGAGTCAAAGTTTCTCTTTATAAATAATAAACCGTTTAAAAACTATATTTTGTATGTTTTTTCCTTATTCATAATTAAATAATAAATATGAAGTACTTCTACAGAAAGCCGACATCCTTCAATTAACCGAACAACAGATGATTTAAAAATTAGTAGTTGAAAGAAATAAATGTTATTACATGTTCATAATTG
>NW_022883300.1:0-35866 GCF_011952255.1 Bombus vosnesenskii | reverse complement strand
TATTCATTCTTGGTAGAATGTTTTGTGTGGGTGGAGTTTTGTTATTCATGTTACTTGTAATCGTGAAGCGGTTACCTACTGGACGAGACGTCTGGTTACGATAAGATGGTGGAGTGGTTGTTTGTCGTATCATCCGTCTGCGAGCGTTGTCTTCGCGAAAGTATTTTTCCACGTCCATTGCCTTTTTTTCTGCATCGATGATGTTTGGGGGGGGGGGGTTAGCCAATAGCACGTGTCCTATTTCTGAACGAAGGCCTCTTACATAGTCAATCACAGAAACCATGTATAGTCGATCGTTCATCGCTCATCGAGTTAGTTCGTCTTTATATTCATTGTAATGCTGTATTGAAGTTTGTTGAAAACACGTCGAAATCTAATGTTATAATTTTGCACGCTTGCGGTTATTCCTTGCTTTATCACTCTTAACTGATCTTGGTGTTCTCTTACTGATGCTTGAGTAGCTACGTTACGTCTTAATCCTTCATACACAGTTTCGAATTCGCTAATATGGATATTGCGGATTGTCATTGCGGCTTTTTCTACAATTTTCTCTATTTTGATCATTTTTAATAATAACGTTTGTTCGCTACACATCATTCTCATTTCTTTTATTTCACGAATAAAATCTTCTACACTTATATCGTTTTCTCCGTTTAGTATCGGAGATACTAAACAGCTTTTAGATTTCCAGAGTTTGCAGCTGTTGGATTGGATGGTTGGACATATGTTGGTGGCTTTTGTGGCATAGGTGGAGGTGGATTAGTATCGTGTTTTAATACTGATATATTATCGTCATCGTCAGTCATCATAGAACCGAATTCAGTTGATTTTACGTTTATTTGTGGTAGTTTAACACGAGAGAGGTTTCTACTTAATATTTCCATTTCGTTAGCGCGTTTTCTATTTTCTTCGTTCGCTAATTTTAAAGCATTCTTTATTTCGTTAAATTGTTGTCGAAATTCTTCGTTCTGTCTCTGTATTAAGTCTAAAATTGCTCTGGTAGAGGAATCGAGTGATCCCGTTTTATTTTGAACTCCACTTGTAGAGGGTAAACTTGTCTCGGCTTTTGTGTCTTTCTTGTTCATATTGTCTCTTTGCTAGAGTTACTAGAGAAACTAACTTTTCGCGTTCTATATTGTTTAAAAGAATTCCGACTTTTCTCACCTTGATACGTAAGTTCGTAGAATGAGGTGTTTTCCTCTGTGGCGCGTTCAAATGTGTTGTTTGAGTGTCAAACTCGTTCTGTTGATTTGTTCTATGCTGACAGTGGCCCCGTTGATTTGGTCCCCCGTGGTAAATTATTGACAGCAATGTTCATAACACAAGTAGTTCGAATCCTTCGATCTTCAATAATGTCCGTAGACCGAAATCGTAACTTCGTTTACACTGAAGCGAATGGATCCTGGCAGGATCGCCAAAATGTCACGTAAAAATAATGGGAAAATAATAATAAAAATATGTTGGGTTCTTGAACCAGAGTTCGAGGTACCTTTATTTTATAATAGGATTACAAGTGTGCGATTTGACCGTTACCGAAAGACTGAAAGACGCGATCAAGACACAGCCCTTCTAGATGTTCGTTTATCTTATGCCTATGTGCCGAATTCATATTCCTTTGTTTTGGGAGTCGGTGTCGTGTGCAAGGCGGTTCAGGTTTCCTGAGTCTGTTGGAGAGATTTGTTGACGTTACATGTACGTCAAGACTGTGTAAGTGTCACGAGGCAAAACAATAATATGAGTCGCTCTCGATTTGCATCGTTCTCTAACTCATGCGCCGCTACATACTTATATAGCTATTATTTCTTACAACCTAGCGTATGCAGTTGTGTATGGGGCCTTAAGTTCACTGTTTATAGATACTGCTAGGAATTAATCGAACGAATTCAACGCAGTCGCGTTTACAGTGTTCCATATTATCGGAAATGCCGAATTCGCGTGGTTTCGCTTTGACGTTCGTCCACGTTGACGATTGTTCAAAGAACAACCGAGAGGCCTCCGCGTCGCAGCTACTAAAGTCATCGAAGCCGCGACACCCTTCAGTGACTTCCCTATCTTTTCCTAAAACCAAGGATGACGCAACTCAGGCAATTGTTACAAGCGTTCGAACTTCACATTTTCTTACCATACTATCAACAAAAAATGAAAGCTGGTTTTCAATGAGTCATTATATAATTATATGTCGGTGAAAGAACACCCAGGGCCTTTTGGAATTTTTAGTGTCCCTGTATTTGCAGCACAAGTCCTACTATGGCGAATTAGCGAACGGTGTAGAATTTATTCAATCCGGTGTAGTGAACAAGAGATTAATTGGGCGGGTGGAAAAACTTTTGTGACTCGAGGTGACGATCTGTCGCCCCAGCAGCCACCGGTCAGGGATGAACAGCGCTAACAAAGGTATGAATCAAATTCATGGCCTCAGCAAAGAAATATTCGTGGCGACGCGACGGTAAACATTCAAACGGACATCCCGTGAAAACCGCATTCTTCTTCGAGTGAAGATGATTTGCCGGTGTCGATGCGATGCCTCCACCGAAGGTACATGTTCATTTAGCCCAGGGGCGGTGCCGAAATCTAAAGGTTTAGTTAACTTCAAAGTCCTTCAAATAGACAAACAGTCTTTGTCCCAACTACGTTGAAATAGGGGAGATCTGTTATCAACGAGCGGCGTCTACCACTAGCAGCCTCCCCTCGAGGGCGGCTAGCATCTTTTTCTAACAACCGATATGGAGATTGACCAATTAGCAGCAACGCCAATTTCCCTTACTTTCTAAACGAAAGCTTTTCTCGACGAATCCGATGATCTCGTGTCCTTAGACACACCCCATTATAGTTTTCCTCTGTGACATCATCGGGACGGGACGGGCATTCTTTTACGCGCTCCCGTCGACCAAAGAGTAACTTCTTTACGCTCAGCAATTATTTTTACGAGTCAGACTTAGATTCAGCGAGAACGCCCATCTGCCATCCCGTTGGCCGCGGATTCGTTATTGAACCGGAGACCACTGTCACTAGTGTCGCGGACGTCTCATCGCCGTGGTAGATTGTCAAAACCTGTGTTATTCATACCTGTGTCAATAAATCGTATCTTCGTTACACCGCAACGATGGCTTCAATGAAGACTCCTCAAACACCGACAACCCTATCCCCAATGTCATTCCGACATATATATCCACCGAAAATGCGCTCTTGTAGACAAACGCTCGATTCGCGCCATAGCTTTTAAAGCTTGTCGCATCTCAATCCGTTGGAAAAAGTTTTTCCTGTAGCATATTTTATTTTTACGAACCAACAAGGTCTTTGTTTATTTCCTTCTTTTTTTTTTGCTCCAATTTCCCCATTGTTTTTTCAAGGATAGTATTTCAGAGCCACTAGTCAAGTTTATTGTAACAATAAACTTACATTTCGGAAACATTTTGTGCTATGAAACGGAATACACTAAAGTTTGAAGGTCACATCGATTTTCGAAAGTTTATAAATGGAGGTGTATGACAGTATCACCAGCTGTTGCTGTCCAAGTAACTCCAACATCGAAATACTACAACGATTCCAATCGAAAGCGCTAAGAGCCTTAATAGACGCACCTTGGTATGTTACCAACGAAACCATCCATCGCGACCTCAAGATACCTACAGTCAAAGAGGAAATAACAAAATATAGCGACAGATATAGCAAAAGAGTCAAGAAACACCGAAACCCCCTAATCACTGGACTACTCCATAGATTCATTTAATTATCCAAATTAAGCATATGAACTTACTTATAATACTTATAAATTATACCTATCTATAATAAGTATTAACTTATTGTAAATAAACAGCCATGTCACTGCGCCACGCCAGAAAAATTACTGAAAATTCTCAACGCGAGAATTGATTGTAATTCCAACAAATAAATAAAAAAAAAAAAGCTGTTGCTGTCCCCAAGCGCCAAAATACGTTCTGACTACTATTTTATGTATCTCACAGAAGTATGTCTTCATTCATCATCTCCCATGCCATCCACCAACGTGTTCTTAACATGTTATCTCCTAGTAAAATATTGATGTTGAGTCAGATATCCAACTGAATAATCTTTTCGGTGTCTACTATAAGACATTTAAAACCAAGGCTCGTACACACGTGTGCTTATACGTCAGATGTAATACTTAACACGAAACCTGCTTATATTAATATTAAATTTATGCATAGTAGGATGTTCGACCTTTGTAAAAATGAAATTATAATACATACAGTTTCACCGTGGAAAAGTGAATCTTTCTAGCATGTCCACGCAAATGAAGGGGAGGGGAGGACTGTGCATGCACCAAACAACTTTACGTTCGTAATTTTTCACACAAATGTACAACTGTAGGGAAAAAATTATCTCTGATTTTTCGGATGTTAGGAATCGACAATATCGCATAACGGAATGCTGTGTTCTACGTATTCTATTTTTGTTACGAAAGTGGTACAAACGAAGTCCACATAAGAATAGTACAACAAAATCGGTTGAGGTTAGGTTATCGAGCAGATATCGCGGCTTTTGCATTGGAAATCACGCAACTGCCAGTCTCGTCGTTCCTTGTAAACGAAAGAAAGGTATTGTAATCGGTCGGAATTAACATAAAACTCGTCGCATGCGACCATATGGCCTGAATGTTGAATAAACGAGAGTAGAGCGCGAGCTATGTGATTCTAACCGTTTAGGCGGAAACTAATGATTGTAACCAGAGCCGAGATATATGCCAATATTACTTTGCTCGACAAAGCGTATAAGATGAGGAGAGAATCGCGATAAGGTAGAACAAGAGACAGATATTCTCTACGTAAAGCAAGTCTGTCAACTAGATTGAAATCCTATAGCTATAACTACAGTGAATCCCTATTCTGGCGAATTGTCTTTTCACAAATGAAGCTTCTGAAGAACGGAATTGATACAATAACTACTGTTCATTCATAACTACTGTTGTAAGAATCTATATATTTGTCTATCTATATCTATATATATCGATCTATATATATTTGTCAGAATGTCATTTTATCAAAAAACCCATCCTCTGTAATCATAGTTTAACGAAGCATAATTAATAGAAGAGGTAGAGCGTTAAGTGGAGATGATTTAATCACAGTTAAGTAGATAAATCTCTATATTAGTCTCTTTAATTAAAATGTCCTACGTTTTATTTGCGTCATTTTTTTCTTCATCCAATTTAAAATGTTTAAATAACAATAGCCTATACAATATAATTTTATGTAAAAAATTGATTGTACCATGTTTATTACAGATATTTAACATTTTTGTGTACATACAAAATTTAAATTATACCTCGCTTGAGAACAAAAATTCTATTTGTTTTCCTAACATGTACTAATAATTATTGATCAAACTAGAAAAAGCTGGAGGAGATTACTTAGGAAGATTACTTAGCATCTTATATTCCTGGCAAGAGAAAATGAAAAATTCGTTTCTTCTCTTTGTTTCCCTGTTCCTTCTTTCCTCCTTTTTCCCTTTTTACATCGCTTTGTTTTACATCGCAATTTACATTTATTTGTAAAGTTTGAATCTCCTCGATATTGAAGATGTTGAAGCTGCAAGTATGTATTTCATTTTAATCCATTCGAGACCGAGATTTAATTGTAAGACGATACCTAGGTGTCGGTACGATCTGAATGTTTAGTTAGAATGATTCTGTGTTTTACTCTCTCCAGGGTATCCTTTTCATACTTTGATTTTAAATCGATGACAATCTTAAATAGTATGCCCCATATTTTTAAAATATAAAATTATATACTATGTTATTCTATAATGTATTATGTACAGTCATATATATATATATATATATAATAATTCTATATTGAAAAAAATATGAAATTAACATGATATATACATTACTACATAAGTTATATATAAAATATGTATATTATACCCTTGCCTACTGACTGATATGAATTTCTTTCGGTCTCGAATGCGTTAAAAGAGAGCGCAAAGAAGTCGAAATTACTTATTGTAATTAGTAAAACGACCTGAGAGGCAGACAGATACAAGAAAGAAGGAATATTATATTAGCGGCATTATCATGTTTTTGCTCTCTTTAAGTCTTTCATCGAGACAGACAATCTACAGGTATTAATCGATCAATTTCTCCAAGCTGATAACTTCGAATTGATGTTTATATATAAGAAGTGTTGTGTGTTAATCTGTCTAAATGTTTAAAAGGTGTTATAAATTAAATGTTGTTAAACGATACGTAATTGCCTTTTGATCGTAAATTTTACTATCAAGGGGTCTTTTATGTATGCGTAATCATTGTGAATTATAACAATTTATGTGATCGATATTAAAGGTGTTTAAAAGCATGTATTTTTTTCTATATTATTATTCTCCTATATTATTATCCTATATTATTATAGCATTCCTATATTATTATAATATCCAATTACATGTTGATACACAAGATATACAGATTATTATTTATAACGTTTTGGTTTTCTTAATTGAGTCATTCATTTAGTACAAATGATAAGAAATTAGTAATAATTCACAAAAAAAGGATATCGTAGTAGAAATATTATAAAAAAACATTTTCTGTTTTAGTGTAGAGTTACTCCTTCTTACAGACAGTGTCGTACAAATCTGTACGTCTCTGAGAAAATGTAGGTATCTGAGCCCTTACTTCCTCAACAACTTTTAGATCTGATAGAAAAAAGAAACATACGAAGTAATAAGTAATGCTTACTAATAAATTCAACAAATACAGAGGAAGATGGCTAAATCGATAAATTAACGAGACTAAAAATTAATTACATCATGGATCTCTCGCTTTTAATTTTAAGCTGTAAATTACCGATATCGGTGACTGCCATATTCTCTTGAGTTTCCAAATCGTAAAGAATCTTTCCCCAGGGATTGGTCAACTGTGTATGTCCCCATGCGACGTAACTTGCTTAAGGAACACGAGCCGGTGATATGCAGGCAACGTATAATTGATTATCATTCGCTCTGAAACGCTGAAGTAATGACCAGTGCAGTGGTCCAGTGGTCATATTGAATGCCGCTGGATATATCAGCATTTGGCAACCTAACCCAGAGAAGCAGGAAATATGAAGCCACCGAATACCAATTAACTTCGTAGTTGCACGGTTCACATTCCATCATTTCTGAATATGCGAGGACAGTCCTCTTATTGTGCTTTTAATTCTTTTATTTGTTTCATTTTCAGCAAATATACTGGTTTTTTAAATTAAGCTTCTTTTTATACAGAGTTACAGATTATATTAATTTTATATAGAATATATTTAAGAAAGATATTTAATTTTTTGCTAGTTAAGTATTGATCGATTAAGTTACTGTACCTTTGTTCCGATAAATGCGTGCCATTTCCTCGAATCTAATATCATAGCAAATGCCAATACCTATTTTGCAGCCCTTCACATCGAACGTCGTTAGGGAGTTACCAGGACTGAGTGAATCACTCTCTCGAAAAGTAATCTTATTAGGAATGTCGATGTCGAATAGATGTACCTAATAACATAAAAATGTGGTCGCTAATTCTATTGCTGCAACTTTTGTAATTTAATATCAAAGTTACCAACTCCTAAACTTTAATTATTTTTTATTTAATAACTGACAGCGTTTTTATCACTTTCTTTTATTAAAAAATCTTATCATTTAATAATGTTTAAAAAGGAGAAAAAATAAGTAGAATAATATTTTAAGTATGTGAAAAATTTATACAACACAAACACATTACAACAAAAATGGGCGTTTCCCGTATCATAACGTATTTTATAAACCGTAAATTATAGAATTGGTTATAGTATACGTATGTACATATGTATATTCCTAAATTATTCCTAGATAGAGTCACTTTCTTCGCCCCAATATTTTCAAATTCAAAGCCATAAAGGAATATATTACTTACCTTTCGGTGTTTTGCTATCAAAGTTCCATCGGGACCCCAAATAGTACAGGTATTGTACAATTTATCGCCCTCTATTTCAGGCATCGTACCACCAACTACATAGATGTTGTTTTCTTTAGCTGCGTTCGATGAAGCAACGCTCGTTTCACCATCAGGAATACTCTCGGCGTATTTTGAAAAGTACTCTGCATTGCAATATTTCAATTAATGAAAAATAACTATCTTTTGTTCCAACCATAAATTAAATTGAAATGTTTGCCAGTTTTTTATTTTTTAAATTATTAAAATAACTAAGTTTTATATTTCGACTTAATTAAATATGCAATTACTTAGCTAATAGTATATATAATAAATTGTTTCTACAGGTTCAAAATGAAAAATGAATATTTAGAAATATTTAATTACGACAATGCTATTTGTGTTAGCATCAGTGGCTTGTTACTCAACGACTTTGCTAGTACTTTTTGAAACATAAAGTTAGTTTTCAATTAACGCTTATACTAGAGGCGGAATTATAAATGCAAAATAATTGATAATACTAATTTATAAGTACCTAATTATTAGTATCTTAAAAAATATATTTATACAACAATCACGATAATCATGAAAATGGGGAAATCCTATATTCTCGAATCAATTCACAATTTATTTTGTATATTAATTAGATTCCGGGCTCATCAGTACGTACTCACTGGCGACATCGAGAAAATGTATCGGCAATTCCTCGTACGACCAGAGGATCGGAAATATCAAAGGATATTATGGCGCAGCGCGAGTGGAGAAACAGAAACATATGAGCTTAACACCGTAATACTCTTATCATAGAAATAGAAGCAGTCCTCAATTCCCGCCCGCTAACTCCTATCTCCACCGATCCAAATGATCTCCTAGCCCTCACTCCCGGACATTTCCTCATTGGCGATTCATTAATGTGCTTACGTGATCGAGATTTCAGAGACATTCCATCGAACCGACTCTCCAAATGGCAGCATATCCAACAGCTTAAACAACATTTTTGGAACTGCTGGCATAAGAAGTATTTGAACGAGCTAACCAACCGCAATAAATGGAGCAAGGGTGGACACAGCATCCAAAAGGGCACAATCGTCATCCTCAGAGAGGACAACGTTCCCTCCATGCATTGGCCTCTGGGCCGAGTTATCAAGGTTCATCCAGGCGCCGATGGTGTCATCCGGACAGCTACAGTTCAGACGGCAAAGAGCATTTTGGATCGGGGCGTCAAAAGGCTTGTCCCACTGCCAATTCAACCCGATCTCGAGAAACCCGAACAACTAGCCACCGAGACGAAATAAGATGGGAACTTCAACCACGCCTCCCTAGTTTGATCGGTACCCCCTCAACGGGGGGAGAATGTTACGCCATGCGGCTTACCATAGGTCATATTCTTAACTATCGATCGCGGCACTATAATGTCGCAGACGGATCGTCGTGTCTGCCCGGCAAACAAACATTGTAGTGGCAAGCGCATGGTTCATTAAGCAGGGCGACTTCCAGAAACGTCGACTCGTGGCCCGTATTTTACCTCGCGTAAAAGAATGTGGCGTGATCCGAACGTAGTGGGGGTCGCCTTCCAGAAAAAACGAAAAAAATCGAAAGGCGTTCAGAACTTTTCGAGAAGTCGAACCGTCAACACATGTGGTATGTCGCGCATTACTTATCAACCAAAACGCAGTTACATTTTTTTTGTTCCATTTATATCTTTCTAGTTAATAAGTTGTTGAAATAAACATTAATTTATTTGTGTTAATTCTGTGGAATTTCATTGAACTACCCTTATTATCATAATCGAAATAAGGGGATCGATCAGTTCGTGGCGTCGATTATTTAATCGTAACGGGAACTTACAACTCTCGTTGACGTGCTATCTCGCGATCGCGTCTCTCCGCGAACGGTCGAAACAAAATGATTCACTAAAAACTGTCCTGAATTCCTAAGAATTTATTTACCGCAAAACTGACAAAGTGTTTATTTAAAAAATGAGGTTGAAGGTAGTCCTTTTCTTTCATTTCATTCATTTTCATTTTCTTTCTTAAGTATGGCTAACACAATATCTAATCAATTAAAATTTTATATTTTCACGTGAAAAGTTTCTTTAGATAATTATTATCAACATGATGACTAACTCTTACGGATTAATACGTGTCTGTAGGGCAATCCGGTGGACTTGATCGGCTTTTTACTTCGAAAGTTGAGTAATCGGTGTCGCTTTCTTACGCATCTTTGAACTGTATAAATGTTTTAAAATTGTTTGATCCAGAATGTACCACACCGGACAATCAAGAAGGCAGGTGCCTTGACTACAGAAAATGTAAACCTCTGCAAGAAACAGTAAACCTCGGCAGATACAGTACCGTACAGCCACCGATTTTTATAGACGATCAGTGTGCAGATACCAGGGCAATGTTACGATCGTTTGCTGTCCGAACGATCCAAACAAAGAGAAGAGAGAAATTTTAATAAAAACTGTGTATAAGTATAAGGCTTTGCGACCACCATACTGTGGTTTTAGCAACGTCTCTCATACCAGGGTGGTCGATGGTAAACCAGCTGAACTTGGTACGTTTTATGTCTTTCTTTCCGATTAATAATAAGCCATTTACTGCAAAGAATGAACTTTAAAGGCATTAAACAGCACATCAATGTACATTTCAATTAGACTAAATAATAATGCTATGATTTTATCGGTAGTAACTTTACTTATTAACTTGAATTATTTCTTTCTTTTACTTCATGTTAGGAAGAGTATCTTTTTGCTTGAAATAAAAAATTGATATAGGAGTAATAATATGGATAGAGATCAAAAACTGTTAGGGCAGAAATTACACGTTTGAACTTTATAGTTCAGTATAGTTCAAATAGAAATTATATAGAATTATTTAATAATTTGTATTCCACTGGAATAAAAATTTAATTTCTGTCTTTATCAAATCTCTATTTCGGAGTATTTGTACGTATGTACTTATCGTCTGCTGTATGATCGAATATCGAATAGGTAATAATCGTTGTTATTCGTTATGTGAGAAAAAATTATGTATATTCACAACTATGACTATTGCATTTTAGGCGCTTGGCCATGGATCGCTGCATTAGGTTTTCGTAATCCCCGAAACCCAGACAAACCACTATGGAAGTGCGGAGGTTCCCTGATATCGGCTAGGCATGTTTTGACCGCAGCACATTGTGCACATATGGATGGAATAGAAAACATACACAATCATAATATTGCCATTCTTAGATTGGTGGAGGAGGTGCCATTTTCGAGTAAGTCCTCAAATATATATATATATATATATATGCTATTGAGTATTACTGAAGTATCATATCCTGAAATTTCTTACTGTACACATATATTGTGTCATAAAGCGTGTACAATTCTTTCTCATACTTTTGGTCATTCGTTTCCTGCATTTTCATTTATTTTTTTATTTTTCAGGGTACGTATATCCCATTTGTACGAAAGAGCCCCTACGAAAGAGCAACTTCGTCGGCTATAACCCCCTTGTTGCTGGATGGGGAGCATTAAGATATAGTAAGTGATATCAATTTTGTAATAAAATTAAACAGTTCCAGTCTTAAATATCTTTCTTATTTTCTTCGTAGGACGACCACGACGTAATGCATTAATGGAAGTACAAATGCCAGTGATTAAGAACGCCGAATGCAAAATAGCTTATTCCAAATTTCCTAATGCACCTGATATCACTGATGGTATAATATGCGCCGAACATGCTCAGGGTGGAGAGGATTCTTCTACGGTAATTAAGTTACAGAGTTACTACAAACTATACGGTATCTGAAGACACGTCAATTCGAATTAACATCAAATCGACGTCTTAAACATTAAAAATAATAGATAAACACAATTTAATAGTTTTGCCCACTTCTCACACCTCGTTATGGTATTTAATCTAATTTCCTTCTAATCTTAGTTTTGCTCAAAATACATATAACATGTACGTTATAAATTGAAGTATTTCAATACACAAATCAATAGAAGATTATTACTGTATATAAGTATAATTTCAATACAATTCGATCGATATATTTCAGTATCTTTGATTAAAAATTTAACGATCCTTTCAGGCTGACCGCGGCGGACCACTGCTGATACAACATGAATTAACCTCGTATTTAATAGGTATTGTGTCTTATGCTTATAAATGCGGCACAGCTGGGTATCCCAGCGTTTACACTAGGGTCACATCGTACCTTGACTTCATTCTCCAAGCGATGCAATAATATGATATTACTGTTCCATAAATATCATTGTGTAAAAAACGTAAAGTTGGATTTTCTTATTGTGGAGATAAGAAACAGCTCAAATTTACATTGTTTTGTACGTTACAAATTATAGGCTTAAAATGTACGAAATGTAACTTTGAAACGACACTAATTTTTTACGCACGATAAACCTCCACGACTTAGGTATGTAAAGATGATAAACGTATATTAATTCTATTAATTTGGTAATAATAAACCAACTTTCTGAGAAGTTCTGTAAATTTCGTTTCTGTTGTATCAAGAGAATAATGGAATATTCCACTTAGATCGTATACTTCTTGTATGTACGTACAAAATTTTCCGGCTAATCTAAAACACTTCATAAGATAGAGAGCTTCTGGAAATTCGGACACAGAGAGTGCATAAAATACAAGATAAGTCTCGTGTCTTTCAAAATTATTTTTTATTCGCTAAAAACGTCCTGTGTACTCATGCAATCACATGCAACCTCGAAATTTCACTTATTTTTTATCACTTTCCAATTCAATACACTGTTTCTGCATTTTTGACTATATGTAAGAGAAATTTCCATTCAGCCAAAGGTGTACTTACAGATTATAGATTCCTATACGACTCTCAGTAAAAATTTATCCGCACTCCAGATAGTTAAAACTTCTGTCGACCGTATTGATCCATCTGCACTCTTCGTATGACGTCAATATCTGTTCAGTGCTGCTGCGTAGGTTTCATTGTGTTACGTCAATTCGTTTGTGACCGTTGCGCGAGTAATGGCGCTTTGCAATGGTGATTTGCAGGAAAACAGTGCAGGATGCTGTGATTCGTTTCTTGTGGTCGGAGGTTATGTTTGATGCCTATATTTATCAAAGATTTAATGCACATTGTGGAGAAAGTGTTTTGTCACGAAGTGTGTTTGAATGGGCACAAAAGTTCAAAGAAGATCGCACAAGTGTTATGAAAAAACAGCTGGACGCCCGTCCACATCCACGATGACAACATTGAACGTGCTCATGAACTTATGCTCTATGGAATAGACGAGTGACACTGGATAATGTGGCAAATCATTTGCAAATCAGCCACGGCTCTGCTTATGCAATAGTGCACGACAGATTTGGGTTTTAAAAAGTTTGTGCGAGATGGATGCCGAAAAAGCTGATGAAAAGGTGAAGACGACGATGCATTCGTGGTTCGCAGCTCAGCCCAAAACATTTTTTAATGAGAAAATACAAAGGTCCTTCGGCAAATGGACAAAGTGTATACAGAAATCGAGTGATTATGTCAAAAAATGATGTATGTCTTTTTTGACAATTGCTTAAAATAAATTCTACACCGACAGAGCGGGTAACTTTTTACTCACCCTCGTAAGACACTTAAATTTCCAATCTATTATGATGAATAAAAGAGCTTATACTATTAAATCTAATTGTATTTTGTTGCATGAGAGTACACGTGTATGTGATGTACATTACCTTTATATCCCCTTGAACGCTTCAATATTGCGCATATATACTATATTTTGTACAGCTTCTATAAAATTTTGTATGTTTGTTTAGGCTGTTAATCTAGAGGCTGGAGTACAAAGAAGTGGCACAATGATGTGGGCTGATGACATTTATAATTATCAAGGAATCACCCCTACATTCGCTCAGGTATATATCGTTGACTATAATGTATTTAACATATATGATTGTTAGAATATTAATAATTAATTTTTAATTCTATCAGAATTTTAATGAAACTGTCCCTTGGGAAGGAAGAACTGATACCTTGATATCACGGTTTGTACATCCTATATATACGACAAATTTTAGAACATTATATAACGAAGAACCAGATCGTCGTGGCCATGTGATGTGAATAAAAGGACTTGAATTTGATGATATTTTTATAATGTTAGATAACATAACTAAGTATCTTCACAGTAAGATAGGATGACATGGTTTACATGATCTTAATGTTGTTCACTTGAGTGATGATATTATAAGGAAAAGTGTAATATCACAGGTAGGATGATTCATAATTTAGAACTACTAACTCATGTATGTATTAAAAATTAAAGAAATATATTAAATTTTATAGGATATTTATGTTTAGTAACCAGTAATTCAGAGATTGGTATTCATGGTTACTATAACGAGGCTGTAGAAACGCACCCTTTCTTCTTTGCAAATGGTCCTGTATTTATGTCTAAGCCGAAACTAGAACCTCTGAATAATTTAGATTTATTCTTGTTATTTTCTAAAATACTTATCTACAGTATACCATAAGGAATGATACCGTATCGCACCTAATCAAGTGCCTTAAGAAACATCAACAGGATATCACAGTAATCCCTTATCGACAGATATGTAAGTAAAAGTTATGTGTCATTGTTATACACAATTATGTGTTAGTGTTATACACAGTTATTTATCATTTTCTATTAATTCAGTTGTAGCCACTACAATATCTATGACACTGGTAGTAATTATGAGAACAATAATGATGTGTTCTATAAGAGGAAATGATGATTAGGAACAAAAACTTACAGGTAAGTCAAAGTATATGTTATTTGCCATTTGAAAAGAAAGTTACTAACTTGGAATTTTTTGATAAATAATAATTGTGCAAAATATATTGGATTTCAAATTTGTCAAAAATTGAAATTTAAGAAGCATTGTAATAATATAACATTAATATTTTGATTTTTCAGGAGATATCATGCGGTGGATGGATAATATGTAAAAAATATTAAGCAGTATATGAATTTTCATATTGCGTAGAGATAACAAAATGAATTTTAAAAAATGTCGACATGGTAGTAAGAAATAGCATCATGACAAAGGATATATAAAGACAGTTTCATTTTTTATAAATAAAAATTTGTTGTTCCAGATTTTGAAATATAGTGAAACGTTTAATTAGTATCTTAATATCTTTAAATAATTATTATTTTAGAATCAATTGTAATTGTATCATACGTACTTTTGAATTCGTGCAAGAACATATGTAATTTTGAAGTAATTATTATTAGGAAATTGTTAGACGCGAACAGTATGCGAAAAGTTAGTATGCAGTGTAATAATTATCAATCAAAACACAAGAATTAAATTCTTGAGGAAAAAATTTCCGGAATTTCTTATTTACGTGATTATAAAGAAATCCATAATAAAAAGGAGCTGCTTTCTAATACTTCTCTTCCTTGTAATGCCTACGTTAACAATAACGAGGTTCGACTTTTTGTTTTTAGAGGGATACTGGAAAATTTGAAAGTACAGTACCATTGGGAAGAAAATCACGATATTGAAAACGATATTTGCAAGTAAATTTCCAAAAAATCTGTTTTCAAATTTTCGCTTTCTATTTCACGTTAAAAGAAAGGGAGGGCTGCCTTCTTTTTCTGCAAGACAAAACAAACATTCTGAATCTCGTATCAATGAATGATGTCAATAAGTTATTTTTCTTTTCAGATTGAACAATATTCCAGATTTATTCATAATTTCATACTACGCGAAGAATAGACTTTCATAGGTATATAAAGGAAATATTAAGTATAGGAAAACTCTTTTTCGTTGTAGGTGACATATGCTTCACGGTTGAACACATGTATTTTTGAACACATATAAATGAAAAAGTACTCTTATGGAGAAAAAGAATTGATACCTTCGATTGACATTAGATAATGTATATAAACTTATGAACAATCACTATCAGTTTGTATTTTAGGTGCACACGCAGATTTGTTGGAGTTCTTATAAAATGTACTTCCTGTACGAACGTTTTATTCTTCCAAATTTTACGATACTATGTCTCATATGATAACTATATGGATTAAACGTAATATAAATGATCCGAAAATAGACTCGAACGACATTAATTGTCTTTCTATTTATACCAATATCGAAAATACAAGTAAAGCTGGAGCAATAGTATGCAAGAATGGACTATTTATTATTTTAAACCAAATCATAGCATATTCAGAATGCACAGTATTATCATGAAATGTAAATGAATCAGTTGTAAACGAACGATTTTACTGTAAAATCGTTGCCTCCTTTTTTTCATCTGAAATATAGCAGCAATGAGTACATTCTTTTAATATATAATGAAACGAGATATCTTTATAAAGTTACATATGTCATCACTGGTAACTGTTATCTCGTATGACACCAAATATACCGTTAGTATGGAATGATATTTTTATGAAGATATACTTTAATGATAGATTTTATGAATGAAACGTTATATAAGAAAAATTATCTCTTGTTATTCTATGAAGTGTAGTAGCTAATGAAGATTAATTTTACGAAGTATTAGAGCAAAAGAGAATTAAAAAATTAAAAAGATCTAAATAAGATTGTTCGTGTGGCTTAATTATCTCAATTCTGGTACACCACTTGTTACATTCTAACTAATTAGCGCTAAACAATAACTTGCAAATATTAAAGATATTAACACCTTAATATTAACACCTAAAGGTTTTCAGGAAATTTTATAATATTTGATTATTGTATATCTAGTCATTGATTGATAAAATTTCTTGTATAAGCATAGATCGAGGTTGACGTCATACGCAGATTGCATATCATTGACAGGTATCGTTTTAATTTATTTTATGGCTAGAATCGTTTGAATATTATACGAATAATTATTTCCATTCGAACGATTAATAAATCACGTACCTATAAAAGATATATTATGAAAAAGACGTGACGAAACAAAAAAATATTGGAAATTCCGTTGTCATTAGATCAATTATTTTTTTTTTATTTATTTGTTGAAATTACAATCAATTCTCGCGTTGAGAATTTTCAGTAATTTTTCTGGCGTGGCGCAGTGACATGGCTGTTTATTTACAATAAGTTAATACTTATTATAGATAAGTATAATTTATAAGTAAGTATTATAAATAAGTGAATATTACTTAATTTAGATAACTAATTGAATCTAGCGTTTAGGTCTAGCGGGTAGTGCCTCTTCAGCCTGCGAATCTGGTCCGTCGTATCGAGTAGTCCAGTGATTAGGGGGTTTCGGTGTTTGTAGATCAATTATTTTTGCAATGATTTTTATTTCCATGTAATTACATATGAAATGGGTAATTCATTAACATCTCCTCGAATCGAATATAATTCGTTACACTTCACAACGATTCAAATAATGGACGGGAAATATATAATAAGTTTCCTGTCCTTGCGTTAAAATAGTACTGTACAAATCAGATGATACAGGAAATACCCAAAAAACCCAATTACATCCACATTGCATGACAGCACACTTGCAATGGATTTTTGTGATTTCAATGTCACAGACAATGACACAACTAATCAGAACACGTTCGAGGCTATAGACATTGAAATTACCGCGTGTTTAATACGTTTAAAGCATAAATCTAAATTTCACGCGATTATTTCTTTGTACATTGTGAAACTCTTAAATTATCTTAATCGAATAAATAATCCTAATGTAATAAAACATCTTGAAATAGACCTAGATATCTGAAACAGAAACTCGAAGGATAAGAAATCCTAAAAGGTACTAATCCTAAAATAACAAACTCCTAAATAATAAACAAGTGATAAAACCTGTTATAAATAATAAACCTTACCTGGAATAATCAAATCCTAACTAATCGAAAATAAAATAAGGCAAGCAATTCTTAATCTTTCAAGTAATTTTTCCGAAAACACAGAAAGATAGAGAAATTAAAAAGACGCAGCACAAATTGCAGCACAATGAAAGTTTCAGAGCGATGAATACGATCGTATTAAACTAAATAATTTTCAAAAGTGAAATTACACTGAAACGTATATCGATGATATTTGTCATTTCTACGATCTGTTTCGCTTGATCGTGCTTCTTTTCTGATGTAAATTCAATTTATAATACGAACTAAGTTTCCTTTATTATTATTAGTCCTGCGTCTTTTTAATTCGTCACTTCTTTTATTTCAGAACAATGACGGGCTCCAAGATGCTGTTCGGATGTTTGGCGTTAATTGCTTTTCTGCATCCATTAGTTCACGTTTGTACTTCGAGTAGTACAGCTCAAGGTTTGTACTTCGAGTTGTCTTTTTCCATGCACTTCAAATTCCAATACGATCTGGTCACGTGGCCTTCGTACAATTTCGAAATTTTACCTGTTTGGTAATCGTCAATGAAAAAAGAAGTTATGCGTGACCTCAACACATTGAAACAATTTTTATGATTTTTTATTTGCCGGTTGGTCAGCAAGTTAATGGAAAAATTTCACTTAACTATTCGCGTTAATTTCTTCGGTTTAACTTTTGGGAAATGCTTCGTTAGCTTCGGGAATATTCCAACGATTCGTTTTACGTACAAAATAAGCATGATAAATATTACATCACGGTAATGTAATATCGGAATATATTAAAGGTGTAATTTTGTCCGATTAATTATAATTTATTAATAATGGATTGAAAATACAGATATTAGTTAGACAGAGAAACGATGTTTGATTAACAGGAAAACTAAATGCAACGCTCGTATTTACAACAAATAACTTGACAACTATTTGGTAACTCTCTCTCTCTCACTAGCAACTCTAACACTCGACAACACCCGCAACTCAATTCTAACGACTCTATGCTTCGACGTCTCGATCAACTCTGATTCTCGCAACACGCACACTTTTCGATTCGCCTTGGATAGCGAAACCGTCCTTCTTCTAACGCGTTTTTAAAACGCGATGGCGCTATCACTTTCTAAAAGCGTCGTCTTTACATTTCCGATGGCCACGGGCACATCCGACTGCCAGATATACAACGTATTATAAGAGTATCATTACCATACTTTTCATGAAAAGAGCAATTTTTCTTGATAACTATACTCTGTAACATAGATTGAAGTCGCTGATTTGATCCCTCTGATATCGTTGTCTTATGAGAGTCTCGCCTGGTCTTGATTGGTTCTGTTGACTCTTATCGTTGTGAAAAATCGATTCGTTGTGTACCTTTTTTGTATAGAGAATTATTTTGTGGTAGAATATAATGTTGTAATATTTGTGGTCTTTACTTTACTAATTTTGTCACTGAGCCGCTCTTTGGTTCGTTGAGCGATTCATATTCCGCATATATTCCGTACTTGCTTCGCTTGGTACTTTTATAATTTTCGCAGTTACAATAAAAAATTTAGTTCTTAACAGATTAAAGATTTAACCTCTTGCTTTATAGTGTACAATAATTCTTTTTTTTTTTTGTATAGGTTATGTGATCCATAGTTTGAGTAAGTAGTACATATGTATATATATATGTATATATATATATATATATATATATATATTTACGTGGCAAGCTTTCATTTCAATCTATATTTAAGATTAATATTTTATCAGTTTCTGTTAGTAACAACATCGAAGTAGTCAATAAGTTTGAAGAGTATAATTAAGGAAGTTATGAAGCAAGAGGTTAAGAATAAATTCTGAAAGAGGTTATGTACAACTCAGTAGTACTGCTTTACATTACTTTGCGAATTACTTTTCAAGCATAAAAATAGTTTAACAGCCACTTATAGTTACTTCCTTACCATTACATTCATTAAATTCGTTTGATTTTGTAAACAAAATAACCACGCTGACCAGTCTCTTATTTAAAATAGAATTATTTTGTCATATATCCAACAGTTTACTTTCTCTTCGTAAATATTATTAATAATTTTATCAATTTCGTATACTTCCATACTTCGTATAAGTGACAATGAATCAGAAGAGTTTCATGGCAATATTGAACAACATACAGTCAACTACAACACCATTAGATACATTCACCATACAGTCAATTACAACACCATTAGATAACAGCAATACAATAGATTATAATTTTCTACGTGTCATTGATTCATCATCATCATTTTCCATTTTTTTAGCATATGTAAAAACCATCCAATTTAAAGTGTTTAAATAACAATAGCCTATACAATATAATTTTATGTAAAGGAATTGATTATACCGTGCTTTAAAACCGTGCTTTAAAATCGATATTCGCTGAAACAATACATCCCTCTGCGCTTCCAATTTGTTTTCGCACGAAGAATCAGTCCACTCATTCAAGGACTACGAAAGTTCTACTGGGATGAATGAAAACTTTTGTCTGACCCGGTGTGTATACACAAGATGCGCGAATCTCGAGTACAGCTTGCATTAATTAAAGTAATTGGTTGGTTTGATCAAATTAATCGGTTTAAGCAAATCACTTTGAGTCCAATTACCGGATGTCATCGATGCTACGTTGAAATGGCGAAGACCATCCAAGTAATTGATGTCCTCTGTACTTATTTGTTAATCATGCGCGGAATCAGAACGATTCGACCTCGTTCCAAAGCAAATCGTTACTAGAGTAGAGACGGGAATTAATAATTCGTGTCAATTGTTCGATCGTGTTCACAAATTCAAATGCGGTTGAGTGGCGGAAACCATTTATAACACGTCCCATACAGCGTAGATCGCATACACGTCTTAGGATGTATTTTTGGTACTTATATATACTCTATATATATTCTTACTCTATATATACTTATATGTACTCTATATATATTCTCTATCTTATATATACTATAAAATATTTCGTGAAATCGCGTATTCGTGTCTAATGTCAGGGATTCTCTTTCCATAAGTCTGCGTTTTCTATATTATCTTTCTTCCTTATCAGTAGGCATTCTCACAATTTGTGATTAATACTGCTCGTACAGGAATGTTAGGTTTTTGACGTTGTAAAATTTCACGTGAAATAATAATGCCTATATATTGACTAATTTATCAATTAATTAAATCCGTGTATATCAAGTTTTCTATAATTTAGTACTTTCGTGTAACTACAGAAATTTGATGCAATATAAAACTTGATTAAAACAGCGATTCATTAGGAAACGAGAATAATGATGCAAATATTTTTTGTAGCCATTATATAGGATTTCGATCGCATAATTAATCAGTATCAACTTACCAGTTTTTAACGGAAGAATAGAAAGAAGGGTAGGCGGTACACAGACCGCAATTATCATCATCTTCATGTAGAGTGTCAAAATGCCGAACATCTTCGTTAGTCGTCAGAAGTCGCGATGAGAAGCGTAAAAGAAGTGCACTAGCCAGAAGTATCTGCGACAGAAATCAGAATACACTCGTTTTCGCATGGTTGGATCAATTTCGCGTGGGACTAACCTGATTGAACCTAACGCGGGATAATTGTGTTAGGGAAGTGATACATTTACACTGTACATGAGAGTGTGTGTGTAAGGGCCAGAGGGCGTCAAGGTCTTAGTGGAGACAAAAGTCTGTTGCCAGATGTTAGAAGAATCTAGGATAGTCGGTTGGCGACAAGCGTGCGTGCAAGACGTTCTTCAGAGTGTAATATAGATGTATAACTGTTGTGTGGGAAATATAGTCAATTATTTGTATTCCCAAATTCGAATTTCCTTAACATGGTAGCAGAGCGTGGTTACTAGTTTTGCGGTAATCGGTTTATTTACCCGGAATCGTCTATAGATGTCATCGGGCACCTTGGTGCCGTTGATTCGCTCGAATTTACCAAGGATTTTAATGGCCCTGTCTATCTGACCTTGGCTGACCAGCCATCGAGCGCTTTCCGGTATCAACCATGGCGTACCTACGGCGAGAACAAGAGGAACTGAGGTGATAATACAGGTCATCCTCCAGTCGGCCAAATAATAGGCGATCCAGGGTAGAATGCAAGTTGCAAATGTGAAGAATATTGCGATCGACATATTCGCCACGAATGTCATCCGCTTTGGTCCAACGTATTCTAATACTGGAATAAAAAACATAATATTTAGAAGAATCATCTGTGAAAGAAATATTCTGTGAATAAAGAATGGAACAATATATTAGGTTGTCGCAGAAATTTCTTTCGTCTCGTAAGGAGATAATAGACGCATACTATTTTTTGTTTTATATTATTTTATTGAATTATATTCATTGGGACAAAATAGATCATACGTAATTCAATAAAATAATATAAAACGAAAGAAACTTTTGGGGCAACTTAACGCAATATGAAGAAGAAAAATTTGAGTTACAAATATATAAAAAGCAGATATACAATATATAGATTAATTTAACAAACGTGTTTAGTTCTACGATTAAATCGTGTTTAGATCAAATAACAAGGACTTTAATAATTTCCCGATGATTGTTCAAGCCCATTTAAATTTCCGTAAGTGTTTCGATACTTATCGATAAGAATACGTTTCTATTTACGAATTATACAGGGTGGTTGGTAACTGGTGGTACACGCGGAAAGGGGATGATTCTACGTGAAAAAAGAAGTCGAAAATATAGAATAAAAATTTTTCGTTTGAGGCTTTGTTTTCGAGAAAATCGACTTTGAATTTTCGCTCGGTACGCGTGCACTTTATCACGTCTCGTTATAACGGATCTCACTGTAGATCGTTGTCTCAATTGACGTTATTTTAAAAATTTTAAAAATTTTTAAATTTTTAAATTTTTATCCTATATTTTCGACTTCTTTTTTCGCGTAGAATCACCCCCTTTCCGCTTGTACCACCAATTACCAATCACCCTGTATTTCTTAAAGATACAAAAGGTAGAATCACGCGTAACTAGCAATATCATAAATTAACTGTGAATAAACGGAT
Organism: Bombus vosnesenskii; assembly: GCF_011952255.1. Taxonomy (NCBI): domain Eukaryota; kingdom Metazoa; phylum Arthropoda; class Insecta; order Hymenoptera; family Apidae; genus Bombus; species Bombus vosnesenskii. The sequence continues at coordinate 13,102 of NW_022883300.1, read as the reverse complement.
CGTTAGAGTCAAAGGATCATTTACATAATCCAAACATGAGCGTGTGTTACCTTGTTAAGCTATTTATGGTAGATATTGAAAGATCGATAAGCCTGGGATACATATTTATGTCGAAATGAACATTTTCTACGGAAAGTCGAGTCTAATTCGATGAAAACAATTGACTTCCTGAACGAACATATCGATATATATCCACAGTGCAATGACAAGTAAATATTACTCTATTTTCGTACAAGAAAACAGATTAAAACGATAAGAAGTTATCTTGAACAATTGAACTGACCTTCGCGATGAATGAATCTCGCAATTTCACGAATACGTAGACGAAATTAATGTCTGGTGCGTATACGTCCAATAAATTAGAAACGCAAGGTTGTAACTCTTTAATCGTATAACAGGACAAGATGCGATAAACACGTGGAAATATATCATAGTGAACAACGTCTATTTGTAGTTGCCGTAAAATAGAGAGTAATTGCTCTTAATGAAGCAACCGTGTTAGCCACTTAATAGTGGCTTGCTTCTAATCCGGAATCACCTTCAATTAGTTGTAACTAGTGGCTTCCTGATAATTACCGCTCAGTGGTTGTTTCTTTTTTTTTTTTTTGCTTTATTATAATTGCGATGCTCGAACCATGTTTACCATGGAACTCGCTTCCTTATTTAAAATCACTTTGTATCATTGATTTTTACTTTTCATGCTTCATAATGAACCAATTTATAATTCATAATAAACCAAAATGACGAACGTTCGTTTAAATCACGAGTTTCAGATATTTCTATTCTCTAAAATTACCCGAATTAATTTTTATTAAATAAAATAGCTATAGGATAATTCCACAAATCAGATATTTTGAGCAAATATCTCGGAATTTCCTGTTTAATTCGCCGTAAATTTTCCCAATACGCTCTGGACCTCCTACATATATATAACGTGTCTATACATAACTGTTAATTCATCATTTTCTCGTAATCCTAACAAACAATGCTTAAAAACTTTAACTACATTTTGGATTATTATCTCGCACGAATAAATTTTAAGCTATTAATCGCTTTCCTGAAAATCTGGGTTGGTTATCAGCTTCGGTACGAGACCATCGAATAACTCCGGTACGCATGAACGGAAATAACCTCCCAGTTATATCCAAATGTTTAATAATTTTCTACGTAGAAATTTAATGAAAAATAAGAATAGAAGAACCTCGCATTACAAAAATCAACTTCCATGAAATCTAAATATTATTTATGCTGTCTGCAATTTTCAACATCTTCTTTCGCAAATCATCATCACCATCATCATCATCACCATTGCGACAGCTATTCTAAAATATATGTATCATTAATTTAATAGAAAATAAGAGTAGAAGAACCTCACGTTATAAAAATCAATATTCATAAAACCAACAAAATATCGTTTTTTAAATATATGTATCATTCAGTTTGTATTGCCTTTACAACGCGTAGATAGGGCGAGGAGATCTCTTCTGAAGACGAGATATTATTCTCATAGAAAGGATACAGAAAGGAGAAGAAGACGTAAAGAAGCTTCTCTGAGACCACTCGTTTCATCACTTCGCCTTTCAAGGTTTACTGCCTTTAACATTACATTATTCGCGCAGAAAAAGTATTCGCTTTTCTCCCAGCTGTTTCCGTCACCCTGTAATTTCATATCGTGTTACCGTTCGATCAAAAGCGACAACTCATTTATTGTAAACGAAGATTCCGTGCGGCACAGTTAGCAAAGATAAATTACAGACGATCGTATTAATAATAATAATCTGACCGATATCTCGCAATGCGACCAATCGATAAACGCGAGCACCGTCCAACGCAAGGACGTTGTTAACGTTTCGAAACTGATTAACGTTCGTTCTCTTCTTTCTTTTCTTTCGTTTCTTCCTTCTCGCCTGTTGGCTCGTAAAAGTATCTTAGCATTTATAGACATTTTTTATTTATTTATATTTATTATATATGATGGTATCATAATTAGTACAACAAAGTATTATTACGTTTCTGTTATATATTCATGAATATATTGGAATTTCATTAGGATCGTAATAAAGTCATATAATAATTATATCGAATATGACGTCAGAATTATAAATACGGTTATTATAATGCAGAGTTTCAATTAAGTAAATTTAAAAATCTATATACAAGATACAAAATTATTTAGCGTAATTATATATTTCACAGTAATTACAAAAATATTTAATTATAAAAATAGTCAAACATTTATTATATTAATAAATCCCGATATTTGATAACCATTTATTACATGTTTAAGATAACTATTTATGCTGTATATTTGTACTAAATAAATGTTTGCATTAAATATCTCGTAACTTCTATGTGCATCTTCAGAAATGCTTCAAACTTTACCAATATAATCATTACAATGCTAATGAAATTTCAGAATGTTTTATATAACACATATTCTACATACATATAAATTTTCTGTGGCAAATATGTAAATGCTTTTATAAACTACTAGGTTTATACGCTTTGCAGTCTCATATTTTCCTCCCACTGTTAGCATTATCTGCAGTTTGTATGTGAGTTGTATGAAGTTGATCGAATTCTACGCTTTCAACGAGCTGGTCGAGTGAGGTTCTGCTTGAATAAGTTATAAATCCTGGCAGGAAGAAAGGCACGTGTTATTGATATCGACTGGTTAGCTGGAATGTTGAATAGGAATTTAAAGAACCAACTCAAACTTTATCGATAATAAAATATGGAAAATATGACTGCAAATAATACGTGAAAAATAATGGAAATATTCTATAGGATATTTGAATGTTTATTAGAGAATTTTAATAATAATATGGAACATAAAGAAGAAAGAAATTCGATGATACTAAATAATGATGATACTGAAAATTTCAGTGATTTTTATTAATATAAAATTAACATTAATATAAATAAAAACAAAATCTATTATAAATGATATAGACGAACGTTTTAACTAAATATCGTTAGAAAGAAAAGTGACACAAGTATACATACGAAACAATACAAAAAATCCGCATCTATCTAGAGAAATTTGTTATGAATTTCAAAGTCTGTATAAATACGTATACTAATACATAAAGCTTCTAAAGCTCTAAAGTTTTAATGTTTAAAAAAAAGTACAAAAACATTTCTATTAAAATATATATGATATTTTCCACGGTATTTTCTACGTAGTTTCTACAATTAAGGATTTCCTCGTTCCCATCGATTTTCCTCTAGTTGTGAGACCCTCGGATAATCACGTCCCTTTCATTTTATCTTCGCTACGCTCGATTATAAATACGGAACTGAATATAGAATTATTTGCAAATCAATGAATCCGATGATGTAATTTGTTACGCGCTCGAAACGAATTAGTATCACTTATCTTAGTTTCAATCAATACCTCACTTTCTCAAGTCATTGATTAAAATACGATTTACACTCGTACAGATCGAGCCTTCTTTCTCAATATTTCCGTCGAATATTCGTGATCAATCGTTTAATCGACCTTGATAATTAGAATAGAAATAAGAAAATTCGAACGCCAAATCATTAACGAACCAGCCACTTGCTCACGAATCTCGTCAACTTGGCCTTGTTTTGTCGAACAAATTGTAAATTTTTCCAACCTCGGCTTGAGTCATCGATTCAGGGTTAATGCACGTCACCTGAGTTTCTTTGGTCTCGATTTTCACAATTGGAATGCTGTCTGCAGGACAAACTTGCTATTCGATCAAGAAAACTCGTTTCAATGACTCGTCTGATGAACTTTCAATCAGCGTTCTTACGTTTCAACAGAGTCTCTTCAAAAGTTTCAATCAGGGTCTTAACGCTGTACTTTCAGGGTATAAAATATCTTTCAAGACAGAGACTAGTCTAGATTTTCTCTTCAGTATATTGATATTAGAACAATAACTGGAAAATATATTTCTACAGTATTATAATTGAAATTTTTTCATGTAGAGTTATAATAAAATTTTGTATTATAAATTGCCTGTATTATGGATATCAGACAATGAATTATCGATCTTTTATTAAACAATTTATCAGAATTTTCAATGGAATATTTAAAATGTTACTTGATTGTTTTATATTATTATGTGATATTTTTGCGAATTTTAAATAAATTTGCTAGAAGAAGATGTTCATTTTAATTAAAACCATATACACGTATGTATATATATACATAGATTTATAGTTGTGGAAGCGTTCGTTGTAGAACCATTCATTCGTTACCTTCGCTTTCCGTTGGGAAGTGAAAATTTATGAAAACCCTGGTATGCTATAGTTGTCCAGAAATGAAAAGCAATTTTGAACAACTAATCCTTTGTAATCAGAATATTGTCTCGTTAAAAGAGAAAACAAAATTATAATTGATCGCGAGTATAGAGGGAAAATATTAGTATAGAAAATGATTGCGAACTAACTACCTTTAAATATTATAAATATTCAATGGTATATATAAATCCAAATATCTTAAAGTTTCATATTTTTATCTTGCATGAAATTCTTATAAAACAGGAAAATTAATTTTTCTCTGTCTCTCTCCCTCTCTTTGATATAAACGCCGCAGTTAAAAAATAAATATGTATGACCTCATGTATATTCATATGTATTTAAGCATCTTCGTAACTTTGAATGGTTTTCTATTTCATTTAAATTGTTGCATGGCAACGTGAGTTCTGTTGCGAAATTCATATACTTGTAGAAACGTCAGTCGTAAATCAAGCATAACAACAGTTTTACAGTATGTTGTAGAGATTACTTTGTTATTTAAACTTAGAGATCTTCCTGCTTACAGTAATTACAAAAAGTAACTGTACACCATCGTATTTAGAACAGCATTTATATATATACCAATTAATTAAGACTAAGTCTTAAGATAAGACTGATTAAAATATTAGCTTTCGTATCATTTGTAATACTTTCATACATGCTTATAAATAATTAATGCTAACAAAATGAAACGTAAAAACTGATTTAAAAAAAAGAAAGAGAGACGCTTCATTGGGAAATAAGGATACATACGTACGAGTACTTTTTGTAGCCACTGTGTGGCTTTCAAACTCAATTCCAGGGCAAAAAAGAAATTATTGAAGAACGGTTACCTAATATGTACATCATAGTGAAGCAATTATCAAAGGCGAATTGTAATATCGTAGAATAAATTTGAATTAGAGATCGGTTGAAAATAGAAAACACCGTGTACGTCGTCCTTCTGTGGTTCGTTTACATTTAAGAGCGCCTATGTGACTAAAGTCACCTAGTTCTTACAGAGATATGAGAAAAACAAGAAACAACGTTAGAGCAGAAGGACGGTTTCGTGTTTCAAGGGCGGACGATCGAGAAATCAGAGTATGCGAGTCGAAAAGCGAGTGTGTTGCGAAAGTCAGAGGTAATTGAGGCGTTGAAGAGTAGAGTCGTTAGAGGTTTCGAGTTGTCGAAGAGTAGAGTCGTTAGAGGTTTCGAGTCGTCGAAGAGTAGAGTCGTGAGAATTGATAGAGTTGTTAGAGAGAGAGGGTGTGTGTGTTAGATTCGTTGTGACAAGAGTGATCAAATAACTGTAAAGTTATTTGATATAGATACGAGTATTGCATTTAGTTCCGTTAAATAAATATCGTTCTCTGTCCAATTTATATCTGTATATTCAGTTTAATATTAATAAATTGTAAGTAATCGAAAAAAAATTTCTATCCTTATTTTTCGATATTATAGAATCCAACGAAAAAACGACACAAAGTGAACTGCCAGAAGCTACCCGCGAACGCAGTAGCCACCCCAGCGAGAAATCCCATTAAATTAGCTCCGAGCAAAGCTGGTATTCTTCCATATTGATCAGCAACCCATCCAAAAATTAATCCTCCGAAGATAGCGCCGATGAAGAAGATACTTTGAGCTATGGTTGGCAATGCATCATACTGACAAACCCATCCCAGCTGCAACAGAAAACTACAGTCGAATGATTTACTTCTGATCACGATCAGCATCACAGAAATCTTATAGCAATTTCAACGCCTCGATTAAACGAATTTTCGATCAAAGTTTCGAAATTCCTAATGAAGCGCGCCTCTGTCCTTTTTTCTTTCCCTTTGAGGAAAAAAGAAGGAGAAGCTTAAGACCCTGCGCGTTCTCGCGTCCTTCTTCTGGATGCTTCCTACCCCTCGATGAATAATTCTCCTTCTGACGAGCGACGCAAAGTTCATGGAAATCCACTGGAGCAAAAAGTCTTGCAGTTTATGTCGAACAAATCTGCGTGTTCGCGCTGTTGCTCGTTATAACGTTTTATTAAAGTTTCTTTTCAATCCGATATTTTCATTTTCAGTTTTATCGCAACCTAGTTTTATCAGCTTTCATAATTCGAAATTTTTTATCCTTTTTTTCTTTAAGTATTTTTATAAATATTTATTCGATTGTATTTTATTTGGCAATGTAACGCTTGAATTTAGAATGTACTCTGTAATTTCACTACATGCACTAATTATTACTGCAATATGTACTAGTAATTCTGTTACGTACTATAATTTTCCTCTGTGGAAATCGACATTGTTAATTTTCCCACTTCTGAACTATCGATCTTTCCACAAACGTTTATTCGACCCTTTCCATCGTTCTTCTTTCTTTCCAAAAATTGTACACTACGCTTATTTTTTATCGAAATAGATCATGCAAATAATCGAATACGACATACACAGTATAAAGGGATTGATTGATAGGACCAGATAAAATATTCAAAAAGCAGGAAGTTACAAGTCGAACATTTTCTGTCACCTCGGATGCCACAGACGCACAAGGGACGGTGGTATAATTAAATTCCCATCCTTGTTGGCAATCTTTCGTTGGCCACGATGGGTCCGGTACGTGGCTTCCATTTAGCAAAATTTCCGTGTAATTTACATCGTACATGCTGCATCTCGAGTAATCTTCGCGGTTGACTGGTATTGCCAGCGACAGCCTGAAACGAAGGAGAAGATAACGTAGATTGGTTCACGGTCTTCGATGCCGATGGACGTTCCGACAAGCGAGTAATTAACGTTCTATTTGAAACTCGACAAAAAACATTGGGAATCTCGAGTATTTGTTGAGCTAATAATATTGATTGTTAGTCGAGTCTGATAAAACGTATTTGATTGGAATTTCATTTAAAGCGAAGAAAGTTATTTTCAATTGTAGCTGGATGTACGTTAATTGCTGTTCTCCTGTCTTTACAAATTACTCATTCCTTTGTTTCATCAGCCTTTTCGATTATTATTGTCTCGTACTATTATTGTCGAGTATTGTCTCGTGGTTATTATCTCAACGCTTTTATCGTGTCAATTTATTGCGTTGTGTTCATACGGGTTTGTAGAATATATAATAAACAATGCAATGAGAAATGAAAATGAGAAAATTTGAAGAATTATTAAATTAGGTAAATTGAAGGGAAAGAAGTTCTGTGAAGGAACTGGATTGGATCTAAACAGATAATAAAGAAAGATGATCCAAGATTTGCAACCTCCGACGTATGTCGAAAACACTTACTCATTAATAACGAATGTCATTAAGATAATTCAGTGACGGTAATTGCGTCTGTTATTCTGATGAATGTTACATAACGAGATAGGAAGTCGATGTCATGATGACTGGCGCTGTCTGAATCAAATCAACCCTATTCACAACCAGATAATACCGTCAAACGATGTTTGCATTATTATAATATGAAATCCAATTTGAAGGCTTCGTGAAATTCTATTATCCTTCAATGAAATTATGAAATAATGGCGCAATTTAATGATAAAGATTATTATTATTTCATTAGGCTTGCTGTATAATTTGCTAGCTTGTCTTCAACCAGATAAATATATCAATAACTTTGGCAATGGCTATCATCACATACTTTATCGAAAGAGAGAACATTGGTTCTCTTTGATTTTCGATCGTTGAATCGTCGAAAGAAAACTTCGCGGCTCGGAGAAAGTTCTCCTACAAACACGTACATAGCATAAAAATCGGTAACACGCGGAAGTTCTACAGGAAAAAAATCAAAAAGACTTGCTGAGCAAGGCAAGAACTTTTCAATAGAAGGTGAGCATAATAATAAATAACACTTGCACGGATGCTTGCGGAGGAGTCGTTGACTATATTAAACTAATACTAATTATGAAACAATGTAACAGTAACGGTACTAGTCGTAATTAACATACTATCGTTAACATTATCGTGATATCAAAATTTCTTCCCACAAGATCACCGATTAATTCCATCGATTTGCGAAATTCTTAGTGTTCGATGATTATCATAGTCGAGGAAAGGTATTTACAAGATATTAACATTCGCATCTAATCACATCTCGTAGCATCGCGACTTATCACGCGTATCGCCTAACCTTTACATGAATATTGAACGAGCGAACACTTCGAACGCATTATGCAAGTGTACGTTACGTTTTTCATTCGCCGGTAAAAGCTTTCAAAAACGAGTTCATGAGCGAATGATACGTGGCATGCGCGAAAGAAACGAATGCTTGCCCATAGAATAGCTGAAAATGATTCGAAAAGTATACTAGCAAAATAACAATAGATTCAGATGATAACTGACCAGTCGACCAGGATTAGTCACAGTCTTTTAACAATTCTATCGATTTTTTGCTACTATTATACTTATTTACTCCAAAGCTAAGATCCTACCTAGGCTAAACTAAACGTTAACTATGACACACAGTTGGAAAATGCACTTATCTTATAAGTAATCATTTATCAATTACTGAGTTCGTTAAGTTCTATTTTTGTTTGCTGAAAGGAAAAAATCTTCCATTAATTAATCATCGCTATATCGTTGTTTGCTATTGTCTTTCGTCTGATCGACAATCATTTACCCATTCCATCGTTGTAGAACTCTTCATTTCTGGTTCCTATAATCTGGTATTTAATATCATCGAATTTATTTTGAAGCACGTGCACGTGCCAAAAAATTAGTTCACGGAAGTTTTATGCATTTCTGTGAAATCTGAAAGGGCAAAATTGCAAAGTACATGTGTGACACGTGGAAATATATAAAACATCGGAAAGAAGCACGCTTTGTAACGTTTAATCGAGGTAAAACAATTTTTTATCCAGCTTCTAGTTTTTTCTTTCGCTTCCTTTATATTCTGAAAAATATGCGTAAAAATCCGCAGGCTACGTATTATGACGTAAACGGAATGGAACGAATCAATAATAGAATAAATTAAATAATATTAATATTAATATAAAAATTACAATAATAATAATCGATAATAAAAGAAATTAAGGACAATGGAACACATATTCGATTTATACTAAATATCCGCGGCTGTCCTGATATTTATTGCCAGTCGCGTACATACGTTCAAGTTATAATTTCTAATATCATTAGAAAGTTAGGAGAATTTTAATCGAGAACGGGCTCTATACCCTTTGAACGTAATTTGTTCGTCACTTAATCGCTGCACGCGGTAAACACTAACGAGCAGCTCTTAAACAAAAGTAGTTGTACGTTATGGTCAACAACGGGGTGACTAGTTATTAGCGCGTTCTCCTGTTTCATTGAAATTTTAATTGCATCAACGTAGTACGTTCTATGGTCGACGTCTTAACATAATTGTACGGATCGAATGTCTTTACGTAAAACTGTCCCGTGCATGTTGACGATTCGCGGCCAATCAACGATATCAGGCCGAATGTTACGTGCTCAACGCTATTTTTTCGCGTTCACGCTCTCATTGTTTGCGCGAAGGTTCAACGCGTTCGCGCGGCGTACGCGATAATACGCGCTCCGGGAATTTTATCCAAAGAGCATTGTGCGAGCGCAACACGTTGCGACACCACATCCTTTGACTCTCTCGAAACGTCTTAATAACGAATTATGGTGAAATCGAACCATGCGCGTATAGAAAAAAGCAATCGTTTCTAGCCGTTCACTTTGAACACCGCGAAGGTTAATTTGGCAACTACATATATATCCATGTATTGTGTTTCTAACGATTGCCAAATGCTATTTTCATGCATATAGTGATGCCATCCTTCTGTTACGAAGGATTAGCATCAGAGAAATTTTCGGCTTAATACGCATATTGGAAATGTAACGTAAGATTCATCTTTTTTCAGCAAATATGCAGAGATACGCACAGGTGCGTTTGAGTATTAGAGCACCTACTGGTTACATTTATTGGAACGCTCTAGCGGATTTTACGCTGTAAAACATACGACGTGAATGAAAGTTCGGATTTATAATAAAATAAGCAGAAGATACAATCGGAAAAAGGATCTCAGCAAGACGATAGTATTAGGACAGCGTTAGGAAACGATAGGCCAAGAAAAGCCGGTCGAAAGATGATTCGTAGAACTAAAGGAAAGTGTTGAGATATTGATCCGTTTCATAGCGCCGATGCGAGCGAAAAGCGAACTAAAAATTGCGCGTTTAAGCACTAAAATGTCTATATACTATCACGAAACTACGAAATATTACTAATCTTCTATTTACAACGAAGCTCGTAAGTCTCGTGACCAATTTACACGAAAAAAGATCGAGTTAGAGACACGATAACGCGTTAATGAAACTTCTAATTTCTAAATCTCTAGAGAGAAATCCTTAAAAGCTGTAGATCCTTAATAAACAATTTACCGATTACGACGATAAGTCCCCTGATGCTCGTAACCAATTTTACACAGAAAACGGATCACCAAAGTTGCAAGACTTTCGAGTTGGAGGGAATGACGCGTTAACGAGAGCGTCGCGACGTATAATGTTTACAAAGTTTGCGTGGAAATTAACACGATCAGGAATAAGCTGGATCGTTGTCACCGTTTACGATCGTGTTTCCGAGATGAAAGAAACAGCTACTATTATGCAATCGATCGTTTCGAACTAGTAAACGGCGTAGCGAAATAAAACTCGGTGTAAGTCTTAACATACGTTCACTAGCAGGAACGTGTTTTATTGAAACTTTTACGACTCGCTACCGGCTGCTCCAGCCGTTGCATTATTTGAATAACATCGACGGTTGTTGACCTAGCAACCGAACGAAGGTGCGATCCAATTGGATGTGGATGTAATTAGACCTTGAAATACCTTTCGTCATCGAGCATTTCCAATTCCCCGCCGAGCGTCCTCCATTTTTGCGCTTAGTCTTTACGCTCGATATCGTCGCGATTTGCAAGCACTCGCTAGCAACAGAATGTGCGATCGTCGTCGCGCGTCGCCGTTTCGACAGAATTAACGTCGTTGGAATCTCACAACGATTGAGAAACCGCATATTTACTTCGCGCGAAAACCACGATGAACGAGTTATGTCTCGTTCGGGCTAATTTCTTTGAAGTAGTCAATGTGTCGATTTTTAATTTATGCTTCAAATATGTAATATCGGAAAATAAGGATAGAAATTTTTTTCCGATTACTTCCAATTTATTAATATTAAATTGAATATACAAATATAAATTGAACAGAGAACGATATTTATTTAACGGAAACTAAATGCAATACTCGTATCTATATCAAATAACTTTACAGTTATTTGATCACTCTCGTCACAACGAATCTAACACACACACACTCTCTCTCTAACAACTCTATCAATTCTCACGACTATTCTTCAACGACTCGAAACCTCTAACGACTCTACTCTTCGACGACTCAATTAGCTCTGATCTTCGCCAATATACTCCTGCTCGGTCGTGCTCGCTCTTGCTCTCGTCCTCTCTCACACACACACACACGCACTTTTCGGCTCACATACTCTGGCCTCTCGATTGCCACTCCTTGAAATGTGGAACCGTACTTCTGTTTTGACGCTGCTTATCTTTTTTCGCGTCACTGTTACTAGGCGCTCTTGGATGTAAACAAACCACGAAAGACAACGTACACGGTGTTTTCTAATTTCAGCCGATCTCCAATCAAAGCTATTCTACGATATTACAAATATTAAGAATCGAAGATCCAGTGTGGAGAATTTGAAGGGTTGACTCTGAGATTTGAGAGTAATTTCAGAGAATAGAAGCTTAATTCCTGCGATTACTTCCTTCACATACTTCCCCTTTTCGGATCTTGACACTACGCAAGTCTCTTTCGGTCGTGCCGTACACCTCGCTGCAATATGTCCAAATCCGCTGCACTCGGAACGCCTAACACCTTCTCCCCTCTCCGGACACTTAACACTTAGATAATCCTCACTACCGCAAATGAAGCATCTTCTTTTCTTCATTGCATCTACAGATTGACTGGGCTTCCCGTTCTTCTGGGTTTTAGCCGGCTTCACAATCGACTTTGCTCTGCGACTCTTCTGCTCTTCGTACATCACTAACCTCTTCCTCAACTCTTTGATTGACGTAGCGCCGTACAATATAGCCTTATTGTTCTCGTCGTCTATTATTCCATCCACTATGTATTCCACCTTTGCTTCCTCCTCCATGTCCACATGGCTGGCTATTTCGAGCATGCGGTACATGTAAGCCAAACATGCTTCATCACTCTCCTTTTTTGTTTCTTCAAGTTTCTGATGAACTTGCCTACTGTTGACTTTCCTCGAAAATTCTTTCACTAGCCCCCTCTTCAACTCATGCCAAGTCCTGGCATGACACTCGAATATTTTCGCTGATCCTTTCAGCAGCTTCCTGGCGTAGACTGCCTTCTGCCCATCCGACCACATGCACGTATCAGCGACTTCCTCGAACGACTCGAACCATCGTTCGACATTTTCACCTTTGTCGCCACTAAACGACTCTAATGCATCTTCGACGTCTCTAAAACTCAGTGTCGAACCAACACATGCCCTTCGACAATATTCATCACGGTCCTGATACACCCTTCGCGTATCTCTCTTGTATCCTCTTGCGTTTTTCTTGTCATCTTCATCCTCCCTTTCGTCGTCGCTTTCTTCTTCCGACGATATGTCGTTACCATCCATGGCCGCTTGTAGCCGTGCGCGTAATTCTACTTTTCTTCCCGTCGTTTTTAAACCCAACCTAGCGAGGCGCTCCTTCAACTCCTTCGTATTCATTTTCTCAACATCTTCATCTTCGTTACAATCACGCTCAGCTCTCTGTACGTTTCCTAGATCTCGTTGACCGGTTAGCTCTTCACCGCCCGTCGATCCCTTACGATACGATTGTCCAGCCCT
>NW_022883299.1:0-15559 GCF_011952255.1 Bombus vosnesenskii | reverse complement strand
GCTCGAGGCGACAGCCAGTCGCCGAACGTAGCCGCGGTCACGGGACGAACGCTTTGTCTAACAAAGGCATGGAATAATTCTATAGCTCTCCTTAAAAAGGAAATAGTTGTAACACTCGACAGTAAACATTCCAACGGTCTCGGTCCCGTAGCTCGCCACATGCAGACCCTATTCTTCGAGTAAGATGATTGCCAGATGTCGATGCGTCTCCGCAGTACATGTTCAGCTAGCTCGAGGGCCCGTTATAAATCTTAAGATTTAGTCAACTAAAGTCCTTCAAACAGGCAAACAGTCTTTGTCCCAACTACGGGAAAATAGGGGAGACCTATTTTTCAACGAGCCGCGTCTCCCACTAGCATCTTTCCCTCGAGGACGGCTAACATCTTTTTCTAACCACCGATATGGAGATTGACCAATTAGCAGCAACGCCAATTTCCCTTACTTTCTGAACGAAGGCTTTTCTCGACGAATCCGATGATCTCGTGTCCTTAGACACACCCAATTATAGTTTTCCTCTGTGGCATCATCGGGACGGGAAAGTCATTCCCGCTCGCGATCTCATCGATGAAAAAGCGTAACCCCTTACGACCGGTGAATATTACGCGTCCGACTTAGATTTTGTGAGTACGTTCATCTATCATCCCGTCGACCGCGGATTCGTTATTTAACCTAGGATGATTGTCATTAGTTTCTCGAGTATCTAATTACCACGGTTACTTGTCCGGTTCTATGATAATCGTATTTGTACTAGCGAATGTCTTCTCTATTGCATAATGACGACGTGTAATCCAAACGAAGATTCGTTTCACGCCCCTAACCCTAATTGTAATGTAAACCCGTCATATATATATGTCGGAGATTAAAGGAAAACCAGAGCCTTCCCTTTGCAATTTTGGGAAAATCTTCTAATGCTTTAGCCTAGATTTTATCATAGCTGTAATTAAGCAATTGTTGTCATTTGTAATTGTTCGATATTTGTGATAGCGAAAGGGGGTTCGAGGTGACAACTGGTCGCCGAACGTAGCCACGGTCACGGGATAAACGTTTTGCCTGACGAAGGTGTGGATCGGTTGTATTGTTCTCCCTAGAAACCACATAGAATTGTACTTTAAAGATGTCGATATAATGGGACACACGTATTAGGAATCAATCTCCAAACAGAAACTGCCTAGTACCGGCGTTTGGATCTTTCTCGATGTTTCCAAAGAGTATACAACAAACTTTTGACAGAAATTGCCTAGCAACAACGATTGGAACCTTCTCGATGTCTCCAGCGAGCATATAACAAACAAATGCAGTCGTATAGCGAAAAAGATTTTCATCAGATATTCATTCGTGTGTTCGCCTTGGAAAGTGATACATCGAGCAATTTACCGAGTGTCTCAGCAATCGTATTTTTGTGTTTAAAAATCATTCTACGCATAGAAAAGAGTTATCCCGTTGACCGTGGATTCGTTTGAACCCAGGAACATTGTTAATAGTGTTAATTAAATTCATTATTCGTCAAACCTATTAATTGTTAATCTCAATATTCGTTAAATTTATTATTCGTAAAACATATTATTCGTTACTCTTATTATTCGTTAAACTTATTATTCTTTAATCTAATCGCTAGTTAAACTTATCGTTTGTTAATCTTATCATTCATTAAACTCAGTATTCATAATATTTTGTAAAATCTTGTATATTCGCGTAAATATAATCTCTGTTGTGTGTGATGGCTAATTCAATCGAAGAATCGTTGTCACGCCGGGCGACTCTCTGCCTGGCCCAGGTCACACACCGCGGGCCAGACGGACACCAGATGTCCGCTCTTCCGTACGGCGTACCCTCAATAGCCTTAAGCACCCGTCATACACCCGAGTCACTTGCCCGCTAAAGTCCTTCAGACCCAACAAATGTCTTTTCTAAATCAGTTTCCAAAGACTATTGTTTACTACGGCTTGACACGGGAAAGTTAGCTTTTCTCACGTACGATGCTTCCTACCAGCAACTTTCTATCGAGGGCGGTTAAGGCCCTTCTTAGTCCTCCAACCTTCGTTTGTCCAATCCGAGGCAATGTATACTGGCCTCACTTCCTGACCTGAAATGTCATGAAGAAATCCGATGATCCCGTGCGCTAGACACACCCATCACTAGCTTTCCTCCGACACAGCATCGTCACTCAACTTCACTTCTTCTACATCGTTGGAAAAGTCAACTACTAAGTAGTAACGCTAATGCCTATCGGGGCAGTCTAAGCATAACGCGAGAGTCGGTCTCGGTATTGTCGAGCATACATTTCCTCTGCTAAATATCTTATAGTGCTACGTCCACTAATACATTAAATCCAATTATAAGAGCCCTGCTCTAACGTACATATCTGTCTTATCTTCGTACGATAAGTGATTATCTATCTATCTATGCTCATCAGTGTAATCTAAGTGTTGGAAATATATAATTAATAATTCTGTGAATCATAGTGTTATACAAACTCAATCACCCCCATTATCTCAACGGAAATCAGGGGATCGATCAAGTCGTGGTGTCGATTGTTATAATCGTAACGGTAATTTACGACTCCCGTTGACGTCTCTCCTAGCGACTACGTCTCCCCGCGATTGGTCGAACAAACAATCGTTACGCGCCTTAAATTCTAATTTTAACCCGATTAAATTTCGGGCTTACATTAGAATTAAAGTTGGGGGCGTGACACGAATCTTCATTTGGATTACACATTGTCGTTATGCAATAGAGAAGACATTGACTGGTGCAAATGCGATTACCATAGAACCGGACAAGTAACCGTGGTAATTAGATACTCGAGAGACTAATGCCAATGATCCTAGGATCAATAAAGAATCCGCGGGCAACGGGACGGTAGTCGTAGGCACTCGCAAAAATCTAAGTCGGATTCTGTGTTAATATTCGCTGACCGTAAGGAGTAAATCCTTTTTGTCGATGAGACCGCAAGAGAGAATGACTTTCCGTCCCGGTGATACCTCAGAGGAAAACTATGATGGGGCGTGTCTAAGGACACGAGTTCATCGGATTCGTCGGGGATATCCTACGTTCGAAAAGTAAGGGAAATTGACGTTGCTGCTAATTGGCCAATCTCCATATCGGTAGTTAGTAAAGGATGCTAGCCGCCCTTGAGGGAGGGTTGCTAGTGGGAGACGTCGTTCGTGGAAAAATAGGTCTCTCCTGTCTTCCCGTAACTGGGACAAAGACTGTGTATCTGTTGAAGGATTTTAGGTAACTAGATATTAGTGTTTATGACGGCCCTCGTGCTAGTCGATCACGTACTGTGGAGTCGCGTCAACATCTGGTAAACATCCTGCCCGGAGAATAGGATCTGCGTGTGGCAAGCTACGGGATAGAAACCGTTGGAATGTTTACTGCCACGTGCCGCTACGAATCTTTCTTTTAAGGAGTGCTATAGGATTACTCAATGCCTTTGTTAAATGGAGAGTTGGTCCCGTTGACCGCGGCCACGTTCGGCGACCAATTATCGAATTGAGCCCGAGCTCATTGTCACAAGACTTAAACAAATACAATTGGTTAGAATGACGGCAAATCGTTTAGTTACAACTGTAGATTTTAATTACAATGTTTCTATGGATCTTCCCGAGGTTTCAGAGGGAAGGCACCGGTGTCACCTTATCTCCGACAAGTATAATTTTATAACGTATTACGTTAGATAGAATAACGTATTAACGTATTACGTTATATAGTATAACGTTATACCGATTTACCTTATATAGAATAACGTTATAACGCATGACGTTCCGCAGAATAACGTTATAACGTATTACGTTCTATAGGATAACGTAATAACGTAATAACGTATTATGTTATATAGTATAACGTTATAACGTATTACGCTTTATAGTAGAATTTTACAACGTATTACGTTATACAGAACAACGTAATAACGTATTATGTTATATAGTATAACGTTATATCGTATCACGTTATATAGTATAACGTTATACCGTATTACATTATACAGAGTAACGTTATAACGCATGACGTCCCCCAGAATAACGTTATAACGTATTACGTTATATAGAATAACGTAATAACGTATTATGTTATATAGTATAACGTTATAACGTATTACGTTATATGGTATAACGTTATAACGTATTACGTTATATGGTATAACGTTATACCGAATTACATTATATAGAGTAACGTTATAACGCATGACGTTCCGCAGAATAAGGTTATAACGTATAACCTTATATAGAATAACGTAATAACGTATTATGTTATATAGTATAACGTTATAACGTATTACGTTATATGGTATAACGTTATAACGTATTACGTTATACAGTATAACGTTATTACGTATGACATTACAAAGAATTAAGTTATAACAGATTACGTTATATGGTATAACGCTATAACGTATTACGCTCTATAATATAACGCTATATGGTATAATGTTATAACGTATTACGTTTTATAGCATAACTTCATATCGTATTACGTTAGACAGAATAACGTAACAACATATTACGTTATATAGTACAATGTTATAACGTATTACGTTAGGCAGTGTAACATTATAACGTACTACGTTATAGAGTATATCGTTATAACGTATTACATTATATTGTGTAACGTTATAACGTATTACGTTAGGCAGTGTAACACCATAACGTAGTACGTTATATTTTATAACGCTATAACGTATTACGTTAAGTAGCATAACATTATACCGTATGACGTTACATAGAATAACGTTATAACGTATTACGTTATATAGTATAACGCTACATCGTATCACGTTATACAGTATAACGTTGTAACGTATGACATTACATAGAATTAAGTTATAACGTATTACGTTATATAGTATAACGTTATAACGTATTATGTTTTATAGTATAATTTTATAACGTATTACGTTATAAAGGTATAACGTTATACCGTTTTACATTATATAGAGGAACGTTATAACGCATGACGTTCCACAGAATAACGTTGTAACGTATTACGACATATGGTTTAAAGTTATGAAGTATTACGTCTTAGAGAATAACGTTCTAACGTATTACGTTATATAGTATAATGTTATACCGTATTACATTATATCGAGTAACGTTATAACGCACGACGTGCCGCAGAATAACGTTATAACTTATTACGTTATTCACTATAACTTTATAACGTATTGCGTTATGAAGAATAACGTAATGAAGTATTACGTTATATAGTATAACGTTATGGCGTATTACGTTATATGGTATAATGGTAGAACGTATTACGTTATATAGTATAATGCTATATGGTATAACGTTATAACGTATTACGTTTTATATTATAACGTTATGACGTATTACGTTAGGCAGTGTAACATTATAACGTACTACGTTATAGAGTATATCGCTATAACTTATAACGCTATATAGTATAGTTCAATAACGTATTATGTTACACAGAACAGCGTAATAACGTATTACGTTATGTAGTATAACGTTATAACGTATTATAGCATACGTCATATAGTAGAATTTTATAACGTATTACGTTATACAGAACAACGTAATAACGTATTACGTTATATAGTATAATTTTATAACGTATTACGTTATATAGTACAATGTTATACCGTATTACATTATATAGAGTAACGTTATAACGCATGACGTGCCGCAGAATAACGTTATAATTCATTACGTTATTCACTATAACTTTATAACGTATTGCGTTATGAAGAATAACGTAATAAAGTATTCCGTTATATAGTATAACGTTATAACGTATTACGTTATATAGTATAATTTTATAACGTATTACGCTATATAGTACAATGTTATACCGTAATACATTATATAGAGTAACATTATAACGCATGACGTCCGCAGAATAACGTTATAACTGATTACGTTATTCAGTATAACTTTATAACGTATTACGTTAGGCAGTGTAACATTATAACGTACTACGTTATACAGTATATCGTTATAACTTACTACGCTATATAGTATAATTTTATAACGTATTACGTTATACAGAACAACGTAATAACGCATTACGTTATATAGTATAACGCTATAACGTATTACGTTCTGTAGTATAACGCTATATGGTATAACGTTATAACTTATTACGTTTTATAATACAACTTCATATCGTATTATGTTAGGTAGAATAACGTTACACCGTATTACGTTATACAGTATAACGTTATAACGTATGACATTACATAGAATTAAGTTATAACGTATTACGTTATATTGTATAACGTTATAACGTATTACGTTTTATACTATAATTATATAACGTATTACGTTATATAGGTATAACGTTATACCGTATTACATTATATAGAGGAACGTTGTAACGCATGACGTTCCACAGAATAACGTTGTAACGTATTACGACATATGGTTTAAAGTTATGAAGTATTACGTCTTAGAGAATAACGTTCTAACGTATTACGTTATACAGTATTATGTTATACCGTATTACATTATATAGAGTAACGTTATAACGCACGACGTGCCACAGAATAACGTTATAACTTATTACGTTATTCAGTATAACTTTATAACGTATTGCGTTATGAAGAATAACGTAATAAAGTATTACGTTATATAGTATAACGTTATGACGTATTACGTTATATAGTATAACGTTACATCGTATCACGTTATACAGTATAACGTTATAACGTATGACATTACATAGAATTAAGTCATAACGTATTACGTTATATGGTATAACGTTATAACGTATTACGTTAAGTAGTATAACATTATAACGTATGACGTTACATAGAATAACGTTATAACGTATTACGTTATATAGTATAACGCTACATCGTATCACGTTATACAGTATAACGTTATAACGTATGACATTACATAGAATTAAGTTATAGCGTATTACGTTATATGGTATAACATTATAACGTATTACGTTATATAGTATAATGCTATATGGTATAACGTTAGAACGTATTACGTTTTATAGTATAACGTTATAACGTATTACGTTAGGCAGTGTAACATTATAACGTATGACGTTACATAGAATAACGTTACACCGTATTACGTTATACAGTATAACGTTATAACGTATGACATTACATAGAATTAAGTTATAACGTATTACGTTATATGGTATAACGTTATAACGTATTTCATTTTACAGAATGGCGTTATAGCGTATTACATTATATGGTATAACGTTATAACGTATTACGTTATATAGTATAACGTTATAACGTATTACGTTATACAGTATACCGTTATAACTTATGACATTACTTAGAATTAAGTTATAACGTATTACGTTATATGGCATAACGTTATAACGTATTACGTTATATAGTATAACGTTACACCGTATCACGTTATACAGTATAACGTTATAACGTATGACATTACATAGAATTAAGTTATAACGTATTACGTTATATGGCATAACGTTATAACGTATTACGTTATATAGTATAATGCTATATGGTATAACGTTATAACGTATTACGTTAGGCAGTGTAACATTATAACGTACTACGTTATAGAGTATATCGTTATAACTTATTACGCTATATAGTATAATTTTATAACGTATTACGTTTTATAGTATAACGTTATAACGTATTACGTTAGGCAGTGTAACATTATAACGTACTACGTTATAGAGTATATCGTTATAACGTATTACATTATATTGTGTAACGTTATAACGTATTACATTAGGCAGTGTATCACTATAACGTAGTACGTTATATGTTATAACGTTATAACGTATTACGTTAAGTAGTATAACATTATACCGTATAACGTTGCATAGAATAATGTTATAACGTATTACGTTATATAGTATAACGCTACATCGTATCACGTTATACAGTATAACGTTATAACGTATGACATTACATAGAATTAAGTTATAACGTATTACGTTATATGGTATAACGTTATAACGTATTACGTTATATAGTATAATGCTATATGGTATAACGCTATAACGTATTACGTTTTATAGTATAACGTTATAACGTATTACGTTAGGCAGTGTAACATTATAAGGTACTACGTTATAGAGTATATCGTTATAACTTATTACGCTATATAGTATAATTTTATAACGTGTTACGTTATACAGAACAACGTAATAACGTATTACGTTATATAGTATAATTTTATAACGTATTACGTTATATAGTACAATGTTATACCGTATTACATTATATAGAGTAACGTTACAACGCATGACGTGCCGTAGAATAACGTTATAACTTATTACGTTATTCACTATAACTTTATAACGTATTGCGTTATGAAGAATAACGTAATAAAGTATTCCGTTATATAGTATAACGTTATAAGGTATTACGTTATATAGTATAATTTTATAACGTATTACGTTATATAGTACAATGTTATACCGTATTACATTATATAGAGTAACGTTATAACGCATGACGTCCGCAGTATAACGTTATAACTGATTACGTTATTCAGTATAACTTTATGACGTATTGCGTCATGAAGAATAACGTAATAAAGTATTACGTTATATAGTATAACGTTATGACGTATTACGTTATAGAGTATATCGTTACACCGTATTACGGTACACAGTATAACGTTATAACGTATGACATTACATAGAATTAAGTTATAACGTATTACGTTATATGGTATAACGTTATAACGTATTACGTTATATAGTATAACGCTATATGGTATAACGTTATAATGTATTACGTTTTATGGTATAACTTTATATCGTATTATGTTAGATAGAATAACGTAATGACGTATTACGTTATATAGTATAACGTTATAACATATTACGTTATTCAGTATAACTTTATAACGTGTTACGTTATAAAGAATAACGTAATAACGTATGTTACGCCGCCTAAAACATCTGCACGCCAGCCCGCGCGACCGGACAACAACCGACCTGCGTAACGTCACTTCGACCCTCAATAAACCTAAGGACCCACCATAACTTTCACTTCCCTGCATTGTTTCGCCATATGTATTCAATCCGTTGTCTTGAATAATTTCTAAAGCTTAAAAATATGCTCGAAACACAGTCGGTTTTAGAGGTGTCCTTGGGTTTATTAGTCGCCTTTAAAACACGGAGAAAGCGGGTATGCACCCATTACGAAAATCCGAATAGCCCTGTAATAAAACAAGCTAGGTTTTTCTCACGCACACAGTCATCTACGCACCACGATGGTAGGAGATTCCCTACTCATCCCTTCGAGCAGTAGTGCAGGCCATGACCAATCGACACCGCGGATCGTTACCCTCACTTTTCCTAACGAAAGTGGGATCAACGAATGCGCGTTCTTTAGGCACAGGGGCACACCCACACCGAACTTTTCTTCCGTATTAAAAAAAAGAGCGACAGACAGTCTACCAACTAACGCCTAACGCAGCAGTCTACACATAGCGCGAGAGTTGCATACTTCACGCACATCTCTTGTCGGTTCTCGGTGTTGTCGAACATACATCTTCTCTCCTAAACATATCACAGTGCTAAGTCCATTGACACATTAATTTCCATTATAAGAGCCCTGCTCTAGCGTACATGTCTATCGCATCTTCGTGCGACAAGTTGTTAACTATTTATTTCTCTACGTCAGTGTAACTAAGTGTTGGAAATATATACTTTATAATACTGGGAATCCCAGTGTTATACAAATTCAATCACCCCTTATTATCTCAACGGAAATCAGGGGATCGATCAATTCGTGGTGTCGATTGTTATAATCGTAACGGGGATTTACGACCCCCGTTGACGTCTATCCTCGCGGTTACGTCTCCCCGCGATTGGTCGAAATTACAACGTATTACGTTATATAGTATAACGCTATATGGTATAACGTTATAACGTATTACGTTTTATAGTATAACTTTATAACGTATTACGTTATAAAGAATAACGTAATAACGTATTCCGTTATATAGTATAACGTTATAACTTATTACGTTATTCAGTATAACTTTATAACGTATCACGTTATAAAGAATAACGTAATAACGTGTTGCGGAATATAGTATAACGTTATAACGTATTGCGTTATATAGTATAATTTTATAACGTATTACGTTGGATAGAATAACGTAATAACGTATTACATTATAGAGTATAACATTACATCGTATTACGTAATACAGTATAACGTTATAACTTATGACATTACTTAGAATTAAGTTATAACGTATTACGTTATATGGTATAACGCTATAACGTATTACGTTTTATAGTATAATTTTATAACGTATTACGTTATATAGGTATAACGTTATACCGTATTACATTATATATAGTCACGTTAGAACGCATGACGTTCCGCAGAATAACTTTATAACGTATTACGTTATAAAGTATTACGTTATATAGTATAACGTTATAACTTATTACGCTATATAGTATAATTTTATAACGTATTACGTTATATAGTATAACGTTATAACGTATTACGTTATATAGTATAATGTCATGGCGTATTACATTATATAGAGTAACGTTACAACGCATGACGTTCCGCAGAATAACGCTATAACGTATTACGTTATATCGAGTATCGTAATAACGTATTACGTTATATAGTATAACGTTATAACTTATTACGCTATATAGTATAATTTTATAACGTATTACGTTATACAGAACAACGGAATAACGTATTACGTTATATAGTATAATTTTATAACGTATTACGTTATATAGGTATAACGTTATACCGTATTACATTATATAGGGAAACGTTATAACGCATGACGTTCTGCAGAATAACGTTATAACGTATTACGTTATAAAGAGTATCGTAATAACGTATTACGTTATATAGTGTAACGTTATCACATATTACGCTATATAGTATAATTTTAGAACGTATTACGTTACACAGAAAACGTAATAACGTATTACGTTATACAGTATAACTTCATAACTTATGACATTACTTAGAATTAAGTTATAACGTATTACGTTATATAGTGTAACGTTATCACTTATTATGCTATATAGTATAATTTTAGAACGTATTACGTTACACAGAAAACGTAATAACGTATTACGTTATATAGTATAACGTTATAACGTATTACGTTATATAGTGTTGAAGTGGTTACCACTTCTAAGAAAACTCTACATCTGGTCTTTTTTAATTTTCTCAAGCACCGAAGCCATCGACAGCGTGTAGACAAAAGACTGCGACGAAGTCAGGCCATAAACAGTAAACAGGCGACGTTGGCTTCGGGGTTTTTCAGTTATTAGGTAACACAGCTAGCTTGCGGATCTGGACCAGCTCAAATTGTATTTTTACTTATTACACTTCTATTTAAATATATTTTCTACCTTACAATTTGTCCACGTGTTTTCTCTGTTTACACACCGAACAACCTCAACAATACGCTATTGATTATTTCCTGTAAATGAAGAATTTTAATATAATGTACAAAATATATAAAATTTAGCATTAAAATTGTCGCACATATATTTAAAAATTAATTGGATTAAAGAATTTTTCAAAATTTCTGAGAATATAAGGCCAACGTAAGATTTTACACGGAACTAGTTTCCATTTTCGCGCGTAAGACTACGTCATAAAGACAGAGGAGGGGGCATAGACAGCGGACTCCAGACGCGCAGCGTAGACTTCCCTTAGTCATCTTACGACTGTGCTGTGAGGAGGGTGTTTTGCTCGGTGGTTTCAAATCCTTTGTGTGCAGTTGTGTGAATCTCTTCTGTATTGTTCCACAACAAACAGGAGCCGGATACAGGTTGGTATACTTTTTACTTACTCAATAATTAGGTGAAATAATTGAGAAAGCATGGCGAGGACAAAGAAGGGACTTTCGAAAACTAACGCCGACAAGCCAGAAACTGAACGGTTACTAACTTGGATTGACGAAGTTCGCCGCAAAAGATCAAAGTGTCGCCGAAAGCGCAGACGCGATTTACGGATTGAAGCAATGCTGACGCGCGCTCTTTCCAAAGCTAAAAATGATTTACGCATCCGGCGATTATCAGCAGCTTCAAAATGGCAGAAATATAAAAAACAATGCTTGAAGAAGAAGGTATATTATACAAATTATGAGCTCTACAATGGCGAGGACACGGAAAATTCGGGATCGTCTCAACAGAATCCCCGGGAGGAGCCATCGTGTCCTGAATTGGGCAGTTTAGACGATGTCGTGCCTAAGTTGGCAGAAATAAAAGTAACGTTACAACGCTGAAGTAGCGGGAAAAATGTAAGCGATCAGGTTTGGAAGACCTAACTGTGACAAGAGGATTTCTCGCAACGTTTTATCTACCTAATGCGTAGAGATTTCAACAACTATATGGAATCTCGAGCGATTACGGAGCACCGTGTATTATGTCGGTGCTGCAAGAATAGAAATTGCATTACTATCTTGATGTATATATGGATATTTTCTGTTTGCAGTCTCACCGTTCGAGATGGCATTGGGACAAGCGGAGGGAGTTGGTGTTCGCAACGATGCTGAAGCGTACTGCACGCTCGGGGACCCCATGTTCTCCAGTCTCTGCGCCTTTCGTTGGCTTAGTTTATATATTATATTGTATGCATTGGTTTGGTAATATACGTAATAATGAGCGTTCGAAGTATGTGCGAAGAGTGTTTGATCCGATATTTTTTATTTTCAGAAATATATACTTTGCATGTCTTATAGTTTAAAGAAAATTTGTATAGTACATTTTAGCTTGTAGATTTAGTAGTATCGTTTCTATTATTCGCTCCATTATTCTGTACGTCAAGATTTTGTATATTTGCTTAATGTTGATTAACAGTTTTGTAGACTTTAAGAAATGAAATGAAATTAATAAAATTTGGAAAATGTTTACAATTTTTCTGCAATCTTCTAGTTCATATTAATGGCAAAAGTGCTTTTCTGCCCCGCATACCACACATAACAAATTTCTGTCGCAGGCAAGAGACCCGTACATGAACCCAGGCTGTTGGCGGTCATCGGCAACATTATTTGGCCTGTCTGTGTATGAGATAAGGAGCGACGAGAGAGGATTGGTACGGCATAAGGAAGGGGGAAATGTGTTTCTTTTTAGAAAATCGTGCATGAAGTTTTCTGGCTGACGAATGGGTTGCACCATGATCAAGTTGTACATAAACGTATCATCTCTCCGCGCTTCCGTATCTTGAACATCCAAGCATCAACTAATTCGAAAATCGTCTGACGCGCGAAACTCATAGGCTTATTGTGACGTACTACAGCAAATTGTAGCAAATCTTATTTGGTGGGCTCTACTACCTTTCGTACGTTATCTGGGCAAATGTGTTTTCTCATGTCCGGGGAAGTTTTTTCATAGCTTGTACCACCAGGTTGTATGCGAGTTGTCGAAGCACACAAGACAAGCCTCCGGTGAATATCAATAAGGAGAGACAGCGCTAGGGGTAATGGCCCCTCCCAACGCCAATTCAATAGTCAGGAAATATTAGGACTGGCTAGAACTAGAGAACGAGTGAAGGGGGTGCAACTGAAGTTAATTCATTAGAGAATCCTGGAGCACCTCTGTCATACGCGTCGGGCGGTCATCGTGGAGTTTTAGTCGGTAAGAGTCCGACACTACTCTGCTGTTACGCAATTATTGCAACAGCGGAGTGTCCATGAGGATTTCTCCACGTAAAAAAAAAAAAAAAAAAAAAAGAAAAAAAAGGTTGTATGTTAGTTACCCTGGCTTATCAATATGCCCTGTTCAAAGTTTACCAAGCTGAATACTGTCACAGGCCTCTATCTTCCTTAATAAGAGCTGTAGGGGATCGAATAATGAGACTACCAAAATGTGTACTCGTTAGTGTATTTAAAACAGATCTTGTCGCGAAACGATATTTATACAGACGTTTAGTCACAGTTTATACCGAATCGTTTGCGCTCACGTTCGTTTATTCATAATCGTCAGAAGAAGGTCAAAAGATACAAATTCGTCTTGTTTTACGGTTACATGTAGCGGCGCCATTATTTTGCCGGAGTTCATAATTCCTTACAATACCTCTAAATATTCCGAAGCAAAACAACAACTTGGTTTGAAGCAAATTCTAACGCTTGTGCCGCTACAGAGCTTTTAAGGTATGGAGTAAATTGAATGCATCTTTGTTGAGTCTAGATGATCCAGAATGGCGAACTACCGCAAGTAGAGCAACTAATCGAAATACTAGACATGCACATATACGTAATATGTTTAACATGGATAGGAAATTGTTTGGAAATTTAACAATCATTGCAATAATTACGTCGGTTCGGAAGTCGTATTACTAGATACTTATTGTAATATCGTAAAGTAATTCGAATTAGAAATCAGTTGAAAATAGAAAACCGTGTACGTCGTGTTTCTGTGCTTCGTTTACATTTAAGAGTGCCTACGTGACTAAAGGCACGTAGTTGGTAGTTCTTACATAGGTATGAGGGAAACAATAGACAACGTTAGAAGAAGGACGGTTTCGCTACGCAAGGCGAATCGAAAAGTGTGCGCGTTGCGAGAATCAGAGCTAATTGAGTCGTCGAAGAGTAGAGTCGTTAGAGGTATCGAGTCGTCGAAGAGTAGAGTCGTTAGAGGTATCGAGTCGTCGAAGAGTAGAGTCGTGAGAATTGATAGAGTTGTTAGAGAGAGAGAGGGAGAGTGTGTGTGTGTTAGATTCGTTGTGACGAGAGTGGTAAAATAACTGTAAAGTTATTTGATATAGATGCGAGTATTGCATTTAGTTTCCGTTAAATAAATATCGTTTCCCGTCCAATTTATATTTGTATATTCAATTTAATATTAATAAATTGTAAGTAATCGGGAAAAGATTTCTATCCTTATTTTCCGATTTTACATTATTTTCACAGATTTCAATTCACTTATTCATTGATTGATATTAGGACAAACGAGGAACTTCGCATCTAATTAGATTAACAAATAAAATGTATTGTTCCTGATAAATGGTACGCAGAATAGTATAGGAAATAGAAGACTGGTTTATATTACCGTTCAAGTGACTGATAGTAGGAAAGCAGTGGTGGAACATGAGGCAACGTAATATAAAATTGAATCCCTGAGTATAGCATGCAGATAATATTTTGAGTGTTGACGGAGGACAAAATTATGCACATTCCTTTTTCAATTCCGAGGAAATACATCAACGACGAGTCAGTTGTCAAAACACGATGGAAATTGCTCATTGTCAATTGAACAAGTTTGATATAATTACGAAAGCTTAAGATTTAACTTGAAATTTTTTTGAAGAAATTTATTTTTATTATACCTGATGTCAAGCGCGGTATTAAGTATCATGCTTTTATAACTATTGTTTTAAATATTTTTGTGTTGAAATACTGTCGTTTGGGTGTCTGTTTTGTACTGGAGGAGTACCCGAAATAATTATACTCGTCGCGTACAGCTAAACAGCTACAGGCAGTTGTTTGTATTCCTGGAACGCGTTGGATTCGTGTTTGCATGGTACGTTGATTGGAATGACTTAGAGGTGGGTTACTGGGGGTGCGAGTAATTATGTTTCAGCCAGGATTGGATAGGGAACGCGTTTAATCGACGTTTAAAGATCCGCTTAAAATAC
>NW_022883298.1:0-30019 GCF_011952255.1 Bombus vosnesenskii | reverse complement strand
AATGAGAAAAATACAATGTTCATCATTTTATCTTTCCCATGCATTACTGTACTATTACTTAGTGCTGGAAGTTATAAATACCTCTTGTCGTAACTTATCAAAATGTTCTGCTCAATGATATAGTCCCATTCATCCCCTGTCATTCCCACCCACCATTTACATCTCATAACATAATAATAAAACAGTACTTGACATGATTAATAACATATTAAAAGCATCACCTAGAAGAGATGAATTATTTCATAATATGAACTTTCATGTTTATTAATCCCTTAATGTTTTTGTATTCTAATACTTTTGTATATCGCTTATGCTGTAGCTTGAATATGCAAATTAATATTTTTATAGATATAATTTAAATAATACTCGATAATAGCACTGGATAATATTATATCGAGTACTATTCCTCGAATATTTTACACGTTTTTCCCTATTACATAATGGAACATAATTTTTGTCTAAATTACGATGCTTCTAATTAAATTTAAATATAAACGAAAGATTGCTTTCCTTCAAAGTTATTGAAATTCGTAAGAAAAGCGAAAGACAAAACAGAATCGATGTATCGATTAATTCCTTAAAAATTTCTACTCGATAACTGGCCCTTAACATTTCACGAACTATGCGCGTTTTAATATTCATGGTTACAAGAAAGTAAGAAGAAAGAAGCCGAAATAGGTCGACGCGCGTTAGCGGCATATTTTTTATTCATGTACCCACTTCAAAGTCGTCTACACGTACCTCACCGACCTAATACGAACAGCTCTCTTTTCGGTCTCCTCCCTTTTATTTCTCTCGCATTTTTCTTCTTCCATTTCCTCCTGCCCCGCCCTTCGCTCTCTCTCTCTCTCTCTCTCTCTCGTTCGTTCCTTTGGCCTGGATATCTTTCGCGTGGTTCGAGCAACGATGAATTTCCGTGCCGCGAAATTGATGACACGAGGGATAATGAAAATTTATCGAGTATAATAGCCGACGTTCTGATCAAAGACCAAGCCAATCCGTGCCTAAAAAAAAAAAAATTTTTGGATACCGTCAATGAAGCTGTATTATATTTACATATAAACTATATTATATATGGGACGCAGGTGTTCTATATTAAACATAGCTAAATATAGGTAAATGCAATTAAATAGAGTTAAATATACCGTAATGAAATATATTTAGTTTATGAAACTTTTCCTAAATTAAATGGGAAAATTATTCGCATAGTTGGAAATTCGTATAGTATCTATAATAAAAATTTATAAAATAACAAGACAGCTCAGAGGCCTTTTCAATATTTTTTATTTCGATATATATACTGCATTTCCATTAATCTTCGTTTCAGATATTTTTAAAAGGTACTTATTAATATCACTTCTAGTCATTTCTTAACATTATTCGATAAAGTTACATTAACAAAATCGTGTTTTTCAATTATACCATTTACTACTCTTTATCTTCATGATTATAATTGATTATACAAGTATCCCATATATCGTAATGAAGCAATTGTGTATAGTTGTAGCATTGTAAAGTTATGACTCTGAGACAACAAAATCGTAAAAATTCTTAAAAAAAATTGGCTGACAGAATATCCTACCAAGTATTATTTTCAGCGAAGCAACAGGTTTTGTCAAACGTATAACCTCTATAAATTTCTGACGTAAAGTATTTCAAATCTATCTTCTCCAAAAAGAAGAACGTCGTAGGATAAAATTGTACATTTTAAAATGTACATTGTAAAATTATACATTTTCGATTTATTTTTTCACGTAGAAAATTTTACCTTATCCTTTATAGTACGATTAATGAGACACACTAAATATTTGAATGCTACGAAACTCGTAAGAACCAGTTGTACTATACTTTAACCAGTTACACATACTAAACGGTATCAAGTAACTTATCGATCAATATCGCTTTCCTTTAATATGAAAGAACGAAATAAACGTAGAACAGAATTTTTACGAACAGAGAAAGTATTAGGTTGTCCGGAAAGTGTCTTTCTTTCGCAAGCGTGTCTTTTACAACGATGCACCTTCGTACAAACGTAAAACCAAGTCTGTGAAATTTATCTCAACAGAACAAATTGGATCGTACGTAATTCGACAAAATAATATAAAACAAAAAACGTTGTGCGTCTATTATTTCCTCATAAAACGAAAGAAACTTTTTGGACAAGCTAATAGTTTTCGAAAGATTTACGACTTGTCTATGGAAGACGAGGGATTGAAAGAACGCCGAAGAATGAGGTTCAATGGATGAACCAGCAGGAAGTTCTCGAAGCAGCCGCGAATCGCGAGTACCCCCTCGAAAAGAGATGAAAGTGAATCGAAACTGTAAGACTGTTACGACTTTTCCTCTCCGATATTCGTGAATTGAATCACGGTCAACTCAGCTTGAAAGAGAAGTTCGATTAAAAATCTTCTATTGTAAAATTCCTTAGTCACTCAGGCAGATCCATGCGATTAACTCTTAATTAGTATTCTTGATACAGCAATAGTTACTCAATTTTAGAGTTTCAATAATATACGTTGATTTGTATTTCGTACTTTACGTAATAAGTATCATTGATATTATTTACGGCATAACACTAAATAATAATTTAAATTTCAATATTGAAATTCTGTAATCATATATTAAAATATTGAAATTGTATACTGAAAGTATTTCATTCTGTTAGCTTAA
The DNA here is from genome assembly GCF_011952255.1 of Bombus vosnesenskii. Taxonomy (NCBI): domain Eukaryota; kingdom Metazoa; phylum Arthropoda; class Insecta; order Hymenoptera; family Apidae; genus Bombus; species Bombus vosnesenskii. The sequence goes on along the minus strand of NW_022883298.1, from coordinate 27,349 downwards.
TTTGCTCAGGAGCCACGCTGATCACCTTCATAAATTCAAGCACAGAGAAAAATAACAGAAAACAATTACAAACGCTTTTGAAAATTTACCTTGGAGCCTGTGACTTTTTACAATTCCTTGCGATAGATAATTGCAAATTTGGAAGAATAGATCGTTCGTTTTTTAGCATGCTGAATATTAATTATATACTTAAATAATTAAATCGAGGAATTTTATATTAATTTTATATTTTTCACAAGGCTGATCAGTTTTTCGTGTGAAAATCTCAATGAAAAGAATTCATATGCTATTGTTAAATTAATCCTCGTCTTAAATCCTCGTTACTGATCTAATTTATACAAAATAAGGTTACACACTTGCAACAATAAAGAAGCTATAGAACTGCGAAGATATCCTCAAAGAAGGAGAGAAGAATCAATTATACGAGCCATTATTCGCCACTTACCTAATCTTAAATCTAACTGCAATTGTCCTTTGTTAATTTTGATTTCCATTACGCGAATCGAGTTGAGTGTAAAAATTCTGTTTTACGACTAAACCATATTTACGACTAAACGAATCCTTACTCAACATATATATAAACATAAACATATATATAAACATTATAATGCAGAGATTGGAACACAATTCAATTTCGTGGACAGCATCTGTTCGTGATCAATCGACGCGTCAGATAATTTATTATTGAATAAACTGGCCGGTGGCGTCTGCGTTTCATGATTGGCAAGTCGATAACGATACAACCGATAGGTAACCGAAATAAATGTTCTACATCTGCGAAGTAAACGTTGTTCTACAAAGCTTTCGACGAGTGAATATTTCTCTTCTTTCTTTCCATCGATAAATCGCGTATCTCTTAGTAACATTCAACTAAATTTTACAAATTTCACCATAGGCAGAGTAATTCTATAGCCGAAAGATAGAAAAAAAGAAAAAAATGGAACAGCGAAAGAACCAAGTCAATTTCCCTCTTTCATCCAGTTTCAGAGCGAAATACGACATATATGATATTTTCATGCTTCAATTTACGATCAAAGGATATTCAGAGTCGCAACTTTTTATCGAATCGAAACCCCCAAGCTGCATGTTTCACGCAGAGGAAATGGGAGAAAGAGTTACATAAACACTGATGAGTGAGCCAGTGAGAAGTTAAATTGATCGATTCCATTTTTAAACAAGTTTTTTTCGTTCTAAGATCCGATCGACTAAATCGCTACACTCACTGCTGATATTTATTTAAATTTATGTTTTTATAGAGTGCGACGAAGGAGAAGAACCTAGACAGAAATTTATTTTACTTACTGAACTATTAATAGCTGCTAGACTTTGCATATTTGTACACTTTCGCGCGTATTTTTACATCTTTCAATTTACCGTAAAACCTTATTCACATTGAACTCTTCAGAAACCAAACGATTAATCTCAATAGAGTCAACCTTCTTTACAAACAAGGTATTTCTATATTGCAACTATTTTGAAACATATACATGTATGAAATATAAACATATTTTTCATCCTAATTCCGGACACTCTTTTCACATGGATTTCGTCAAAATTACGCGGCCTTGCGATTAAAAGAAATTTTCTCGAGAAGTGTCGCGATTAGGCAACTTATTGGTATTAACAGATTATTAACAGAAAGACAAAATAAACTCCGTTACACAAATCGGATGATCAAGTTTTCGGAGGAGAAAGAGAAAGAGACAGAGAGGGGAAGAGAGAGAGAGAGAGAGAAACAAGATTTATTGAAGGGAGGATGAGGGAACGGAAACACTTTGAGGAAATACTTTGAGCTCTATGCTTCGACCTGTCCAGCCGCCAATCGAATTAGCGTGCCATCCAGCATTGATTTTGCGTCCATATCGTGGAACCATGCCGTATTTATTGTTTACCAGGTTTCCTGTGTCCTATGAATTTCAGTTTTTCCGCAAGATGCCGCAAGCTGCAGCTCGTTTTCCTTAGACTCCGATGTGAAATCGCGCGAAAAAGTAAGAATGAAGGCGTTTCCATTGGATCGCGATTGCACTTTATCGTATTAATTAACTCGACATTACATCGTAGTCCTAGAAAATCGTATTAATCGAGGTAATCCGATGCAATTGATTCACGGCCAGCGTACTGCTGCGCATCACGCGAGTCGTTGTCTCAATTATTGAATTGCTCGTTGCGCAGTATTGTAGCGGAACCTCGGAAACGAAATTAACGATGTAATTGGGGACAGGATGCATTGTAACGATGGAAAATATTTTAGTTATAACAGCTAATTCGAAGGTTGAAAAATATCGGTCGAACTGTTTGCTGGTGTTCGCCCAAGGATTCGAACATGTAGGGGTATAGTGGTTGAACAATTAGATCTGGTCATATCTGTTAATTTTTCTGTCGTTATTGCATAATTCATTGTATTCTTTGGTTTACTATATACACGTATCCCGTTTGATAAATTATATTTCTAATTTTCGTTAATAATATTAATACTTTGCATTCGAAGGTTTCATTTATTTATATTACCAGATACTCCAAGTAATTTCAGTAGAAAGAACGTGTTTTCATATAATTGGTTAAATATATGCGTAGAATGAAGAGTCATAGCCGCATCACTCATCACCTACTCACTCACTCACTATCATCGCGCAGTGCGATACGATTTTACTTGGTAGTGTAATATATCTTCGGCCAATACGTCGGTTTATTTTTCTGATTGTATCTTACCTGTTCGTTGCAAGAATACGTGAGATAATTATGATTTGACAGGTTAAGGACAAATTTTTAATTTATTGATTTATTAAATTTTTAATTTATTAATTATTTAATTTATTTGATATTATTAGCGGAGCCCTCGATTGCGAAGGGTTATAGTAGCGTCGAATAAAATTGAAATTGTTAATAGATCATTTTCTGATATTATATTTCAATAGATCTTCGTGGAAATTGGAATAATGTCTGATTCTATTATTTATCTTAGAAAACTTGAAAAATTAATTAATTATTCGTATCGAATTAGTAATATTCGTTTGTTTGTAAAATGTACTTGTCAAGATAGTTGTTTCGATCATTCGCGGAGAGACGCGATCGCGAGATATCACGTCAACGAGAGTTGTAAGTCCTCGTTACGATTGAACAATCGACGCCACGAACTGATCGATTCCCTTATTTCGATTATGATAATAAGGGTGGTTCAATGAAATCTCACAGAATCAACACAACTAAATTAATGTTTATTGCACAACTTATTAACTATAAAATATAAATGGAATAACAAAAGAAATGTGACTATGGAATGCGCGATACAAAAGATGTGTAGACTGTTTGGCTTCTCGAAACGTTCTGATTCTTTCTGGAAGGCGACCCCCACTACCTTCGGATCACGCCACCGTCTTTTACGCCAGATCAAATGACGGCCACGAATCGACGTTTCTGGAGGTCGCTCTGCTTAATGAACCATGCGCTTGCCACTACAATGTTTATTTTGCCGGGCAGCCGCGACGATCCGTCTGTGACATTATAGTGCCGCGACCGACAGTGAAGAATATGATCTATGGCAAGCCGCATGGCGTAACATCCTCCCCCCGTTGAGAGGGTACCGATCAAATTAGCGAGATGTGGTTGAAGTTCCCATCTTAGTTCGTCTCGGTGGCTAGCTGTTCGGGTTTCTCGAGATCGGGTTGAATTGGCAGTGGGACAAGCCTTTTGACGGCCCGATCCAAAACGCTCTTTGCCGTCTGAACTGTAGCTGTCCGGATGACACCATCGGCGCCTGGATGAACCTTGATAACTCGGCCCAGAGGCCAATGCATGGAGGGAACGTTGTCCTTTCTGAGGATGACGATTGTGCCTTTTTGGATGCCGTGTCCACCCTTGCTCCACTTATTGCGGTTGGTTAACTCGTTCAAATACTCCTTATGCCAGCGGTTCCAAAAATGCTGTTTAAGCTGTTGGATATGCTGCCATCTGGAGAGTCGGTTCGATGGAATGTCTCCGAAATCTCGATCACGTAAGCACATTAGTGAATCGCCAATGAGAAAATGTCCGGGAGTGAGGACTAGGAGATCGTTTGGATCGGTGGAGATAGGAGTTAGCGGGCGGGAATTGAGGACTGCTTCTATTTCTATGATAAGAGTATTCAATTGTTCAGAGGTGAGTAACTCGTTGCCGGCTACACGCCTGAGGTGGCGTTTATATGACTTCACCGCTGTTTCCCATAGCCCACCGAAATGCGGCGAATGAGGGGGAATGAAGCGCCATTCGATTTGTTTGTCGGCTAAAAATGCAGTTACTTTTTCCTTGTGATCGTCCGATTGTAATAAATCGTGAAGCTCTCGTAATTCGTTGCTTGCTCCTCTGAAGTTGGTGCCGTTATCAGAATGGATGGTGGAGCAATAGCCTCGTCGAGCGATAAATCTGCGAAAAGCGGCGATGAAGGCTTCGCTAGTGAGATCGTCAACGAGCTCGATGTGTACCGCTTTAATTGCTAGGCATACGAAAATGGCTACGTATACTTTTATCTGACGACGGTTACGATCTCGTTTTTCCTTGGTGTGGAACGGCCCGCAGTAATCGACGCCGACGTTTGTAAATGGGCGAGATTCCGTTACTCGCGCCTCCGGCAGATTACCCATCACGTATTCTACCGGCGGTGGTTGAGCGCGGCAGCAGCGGACGCAGCCTTGGATCGCCCGCCATACTTGACTTCGACCGTCAACGGGCCAGTATCTTTGTCTTACTGCGTATAACGTAGCCTGCGTTCCGGAATGCATGTGGATCTTGTGCTCGTGGTCTATGATGCGTGTTGTAACGGATGACTTAGGTAATACTATGGGATGTTTCTGGGCGAAGGTCATCGACGAATGACTGAGTCGACCCCCGACTCGCAATATTCCTTCCTTGTCTATGAACGGATTGAGTCGCGTGAGCTTACCCTTTATCGCCGCGTTCCGATCTTTTTGGAGTGTGCGAATTTCCTCGGAGAAATGGATGTTTTGCAACAATTTTATCAATTTATTGTGCGTTGTGCGTAATTCGGTAACGGTTAGGGGTGCCGCTCGGTTCCTTTTCTGTTTCCAACGGAGGCAACGAGCTATGATTCGTATCAACTTGGGCCAGGATGAATACCTTTGCAGCAAACAGTAATCGGGGGGGTTTGTGGACAGACAAATCGCCCCCTTCTGCTCCGGTACTTCAATTTGCGGTGTTAGCGCCCATGTCGGCCAATAGCCCTCCGACTGGTAGAGCCATGCAGGACCGTGCTGCCAGATGGTTGGGCGCAGAAACTCTTCGGGTGTTTGGCCGCGTGATATTAAGTCCGCGGGATTGTCGTCGGTAGGAACGTGGCGCCAATCGCGGATGCTGGGTTTTGTTTGAATTTCGGAGACTCTGTTAGCGACGAATGTCTTAAGGGTGTGAGGTGATGTATTGAGCCAATGGAGGACGATAGTGGAATCGGTCCAATAGATAGTTCGAGTAATTTGGTGGGATAGGGCTTGTTGTATTGTCGACATCAGGGACGTAAGAAGGAGTGCTCCGCTCAGCTCGAGCCGAGGAATGGTCTGGCACTTGAGTGGGGCGACTTTCGATTTTGCGGTTAAAAGTTGGGTCCAAACACGACCGTTGGTGTTAAGGGTTCGAAGATAAATACAGGCTCCGTAAGCCTTTTCGCTGGCATCGCAGAAACCATGCAGTTCAATTTCCATTGCGGACTCGATTATTGCCTTGCGTGGGAACCTGACGTTGTTTAATAAGGGTAATTGGGCATAGTACCTTTCCCACTCTGGATGTAACTCGATCGGAAGTGATTCATCCCAATCGATTTTCGACGACCATATTCGTTGAAGTAGCATCTTGGCCCGAACAATCACCGGTGCGAGCAGACCGAGCGGATCGTAAATTTTTGCAATCTCCGAGCTGATGATTCGTTTCGTGACTCGAGACGGCGTGGGTTTGACTTCGACCGAGTAAAAAATAGAGTCGTCGGATGAATTCCATAACACTCCCAGCGTCTTCAAGGTTTGCGAGTCGCCCAAAAAATGTTGGTGATTTGTTTCTTCTAAGGAGAGTCCGTGTAATAAGTCATTATCGTTTGACGCCCATTTTCGTATGTTTAAGCTGGCCAGTTGAAGTAAATTGGTGAGTTCTGTTCTGAGCGTGAGGGCTTCGTCCTTCGTTTCAGCTCCGGTGAGAGCGTCGTCGACGTAGAAATCCCGCTGCAGTACTTGTGCTGCACGTGGAAATCGATGTCCTTCGTCCTCTGCCAGTTGCTTGAGGCACCGAATAGCTAGATACGGGGCTGCGGATAAACCGAACGTTACAGTGTTAAGCTCATATGTTTCTGTTTCTCCACTCGCGCTGCGCCATAATATCCTTTGATATTTCCGATCCTCTGGTCGTACGAGGAATTGCCGATACATTTTCTCGATGTCGCCGGTGAGTACGTATTGATGAGCGCGAAATCTAATTAATATATAAAATAAATCTTCCTGTAACTTGGGTCCTGTGTGAAGTGTATCGTTTAAGGAGGTTCCGGTAGTGCTTGGTGCCGATCCGTCGAAAACTACACGGAGTTTGGTGGTTTGACTCGATGCTTTGGTCACGCCATGATGGGGCAAATAGTATCCGTTGTCGTCGGAGTGGTTGTCATTGACCTTCGTCATGTGTCCCAACGCCAGGTATTCCTGTATTACCGTTCGATATTCTGATTCGAAGCGTTTGTCGCGCTGGAATCGGCGATTGAGTGAGGCGAGTCGTTTACTCGCCAGCGTTTTAGAGGATCCGAGTGACTGAAGCTGATCGTTGAAAGGTAGAGCGACGATGTATCGTCCTTCGCTGGTGCGTCGGGTGTGGGCTTGGAAGTGTTCTTCGCATCGTCGATCTGCCTCTGAGATATGTTTGATTGAGGGTCCTTCATCGATTTCCCAAAACCGCGCGAGGTCTGCTTGTAAAGTCGTCGTGGATGTGTGAAATATGTTTGTAGCGGTTTGGGAAGTTGGACTCCCCCCGATTACCCATCCGAATCGCGTCTTTTGCAAACGCAGTCCAGGCTCGTCTGGCTGCGTGAGGTTGACTTGTCCCACACACATCGACGCGAGTGTTGAACCTGAGCTTAATAGTACATCTATCGGGGCTGGTAAATGAAATCGTGGATCGGCCAATTTGAGATTTTTTGGTATCTCAAGTGTCGAACGATCGATGGGTTCGCTGGGAATTAAGGTTGATATGATTGGAATGATAAGGAACGTTAATGTCCGCGTGTATGTACCGTCAGTGGAAGTGATCGTGGCCGTGATGTGTCGCTTAGAGGTCGTTGTCAAGGTATCTAGAGCTCCGATCGGGACCGAACATTTGTTTTGCCTTATCCTTAACGATTTTGCTAATCCCTCGGTAATGAAGTTCATACTGGATCCGGTGTCGAGCAACGCTCGACAACGGATTGGTTGCTGTTTATCATTCAAAATATTAATCTGCGCTGTGATGACTAGATCATTGGACAGTAATTCGGACGCTATTGGTTTGATATGTTCGGTCATGAACGGAGTCGTCGATCGTCGGCGTCATTGGTTGTGTGTTCGTTTGTCACTGGGCGGTGGACTTGCAGACGCGGCTGTTCGTGGTGTTTCCGATCTGTGGTCTGTTGTGTGCCTTTTGCGACGAGTGGGGGATACGTAGGGTGGCGAAGAAGGTGTTGTGGATCGGCTATTTGATGGGGAAGATTTCGGGCTGGACGTGCTGGAACGAGACCCTGAATGGCGTTTTGTCCTATGCAGCATTGTATGATGTCGTTCTCCGCATACGCGACATGATCCTGCGAAACAATGCTTCGTTGTGTGCCCTTTCCCGGGGCAGTTGAGGCATAGTGATGCCCTTTTGACCTCCCGAATGCGTTCGCGAAGGGATTTGGTTTTGAAGGTGTCACATCTCCAAATGGGGTGTGGTCCTTGACAGGTGGGGCATGCTGGAGTAACCTGTGTCGCCGTAAGTGCATGCCCTCGTGATGCGCGTTGACGGACAGGAGTAGTTTGTTCCGGTGATTCTCTTGTTTGTCTGACTGTGGTGATCGGTTTGGAGCTTCGTGCTAATCTCTCTAGGAAGTTTAGTAAATGAATGTACGGAGGCACCTCGTTATTGGGCAGCGTCATTTCCCATTGCTTTTGGATACTTAGTGGTATTTTCGAGAGGATGAGGCTGTTGAGCATAGGTATCGGGGTAGGATTCTCCTAATTTGTTCAATGCATATATGTGTTGTTTAAATGTGTGGACTAAGCGCCTTAATTCCGTTGGAGATTCCTTGGTTATCCTTGGATAATCAATTATTGCCATGCAGTGACTGAAAGCTGTGTATCGTGGACATTCGAAACTTTCCTTGAGAACGGCAATAGCCTGACTGTAGTTTACATTACTAAGGGGTAACGCGTTTAAACAATCGGCTGCTTCTCCTTGCAGGGCGGACTGCAGGTAATGGAATTTCTGTATGTCAGTGAGACTAGGATTTTTATCGATTGTGGAGGAAAAGGTATCATAAAACGTGTTCCATTTTTCTAAGCTTCCGTCAAAGGTAGGGAGCCAAAGATCTGGTAATTTAATGGATATCGGATTTAAACTTGCGGATGATGCACAGGTTGGAGGGTTTATGGATGTCGACGGCGAAGCTGTTTGCGCGTTCCTCAGAAGATTTTGTAGCCTTGTGTCTACCGCGACGTACTGATCCCTTATTTCGAAGCCGCGCGCTTGTTCCTCCTCGTCCAATACTTCTAATTCGAGTTGAATCGCTTCGAATTGACTCGCAACTTCGGTCAGTTGTTTCTCGTAATTCTTTAATAAGGAATTTTGCTGACTCTCAGATTGCTCGTACTCGTCCAGTCGATTCGATAAATATGTGAATCGGCCGCTACAATAGCCTCGTCTCCGACGCAGAGAGATGAGTTGGTCTTCGCTCGTCATCGTTGCCGAGGATAGGAGATGGTTGAAATAAGGAACGAGCTTACCTTACACCCGTGCGGCGTGAGGTCGCGTGTATGTTAAGTTGTGAAATTCGTTGCGTTGATGATTGTCCAGCTGCGACGGAAGGCTGCGTGGTTGCGTTCCCTTGCCAATGGGATGTGCTTCTTCGAAGATGACGCGCCTAACGTCACTGGTTTTGATAAAGTCACGTGGCACTGTGTGGTCACTGGTAAGTGCACTCTTCACTGGCACGTGAGCCGGCTCGAAGGACCAAAATGTTTCGATCATTCGCGGAGAGACGCGATCGCGAGATATCACGTCAACGAGAGTTGTAAGTTCTCGTTACGATTAAACAATCGACGCCACGAACAGATCGATTCCCTTATTTCGATTATGATAATAAGGGTAGTTCAATGAAATCTCACAGAATCAACACAACTAAATTAATGTTTATTGCACAACTTATTAACTAGAAAATCTAAATGGAATAACAAAAAGAAATGTGACTATGGAATGCGCGATACAAAAGATGTGTAGACTGTTTGGCTTCTCGAAACGTTCTGATTCTTTCTGGAAGGCGACCCCCACTACCTTCGGATCACGCCACCGTCTTTTACGCCAGATCAAATAACGGCCACGAATCGACGTTTCTGGAGGTCGATCTGCTTAATGAACCATGCGCTTGCCACTACAATGTTTATTTTGCCGGGCAGCCGCGACGATCCGTCTGTGACATTATAGTGCCGCGACCGACAGTGAAGAATATGATCTATGGCAAGCCGCATGGCGTAACAATAGTATTATATAAAAATGCTGAATCTCGACAGGTTAACTTCTCATGTGAGTTTTCACGAAGCTTGAAAAAATAGAATTTGTAATTAGTGTTATTTGCAACAGACATTTATTTTCCCTGAAACCTATGTAGGTCACAAATATTCCTAGTAGCAATGCGTGTGAACTACATTCGCTTCTCTATGTACGTACATATGTACTCTCAAAATTTCATTAAAATCGTTCTTACGCTATTTTAAAATCCATTCTAAAATCGATTCTATGGTGACAACCAACGGTGTAACTTTATAATTCGACGAAATTTTCCAATGCATTTCAAACAGACAAATTTTTACAATCCCAATATAGAGAAGGTATAAAAATAAAATAGTTATTTTTCTTGCTCGGTTCTAGATGAGAACAATAAAAGTTGCGTGGACAGTGACTAAATTGCTTTAAGGAAAAACCTCCTATTTTTTGTTTTATATATTGACTTTTTGTTGCAATATTTTCCAAGAGCTTCGACTGGCATCGAGTCGTATAAAATCGTAGAAAAAGGCGCTAGTATTCTTTATAGTTGCATAGCTTCCATCATCGCTTGGGTAATAGGCCTCGCTTCGTCTTTGACGCGACAATCTCGTTACCAAGACTTCGATCTTCGAGTTGCTTAATGCGATATCGACATCAGAACGATGCCTCGACGAGCAATTCATCAAAAAAGTTTTTTAAATTTTATTCGTGTAATCTCGAAAGTGACTCGATATTGACCGAGAATAATACGATGTTTCATTTATTTGTCGGAGCTTGGGTGAAAATTTTCCGCCGACAGATTTTTGATTGCAACCAACGACATTTGAAATTACTGACACGAGAAATAGAAATTTATTGTCATAACTAGCAACGTTGTAAATTGTTCGTATTTGCTTTGATACGAAGATGAATTCCAATTATTAAAAATAACAATTTGATTCATTTAAATTATTCGTATTATCCATTTAATTATATATAATTGACAATACGAAGTGCCACTGTTCTTATACCTAAATATATTATGTAGTTCGTTTGTTTTTTTACAATCGACGAAAATTCGAGTTTGATGCCTTTTGCTTGTAATTCGCTCCTAAAAATTCATTGAATTGCGTAAAATTCGTTCGAACTTTCATTAGTGATATTCCAAACGGAAGCAAATGACACTTCAGCGCTTTGCGTCGTATAATCATCGATTTCTATAGTGACATTTAGCCGTCTGTATTGAACGGTTCTTCGTTGTACGAAGTAAGTAGCAAGTTCAACGAGCGCTTAAAAGTGGAAATATCTCCAACGGGAAGGAAATGACAGTTAGTTTCCGTCAAAATCGACGAAATCTTAGCGATTTGGTAGCGATTTTGCGTCTCGACGCTTAATCGGTATGCATTGCATTTGCACTGTTGAGTTCAGCAGCGCTTAAACGTCGCGATATCTCCAACGAGAAGGAAATGACAGTTAGTTTTCGTCAAAATGGACGAAATCTTCGCGATTTGCGAGCTATTTTGCTTGCTTCGACGCTTAAGCGGTAGTGCATTGCATTTGCAGTGTAAAATGGAGTTCAACGAGCGCTTAAACGTCGAAATATCTCCAACGGGAAGGAAATGACGTCGAGATTTCTTTGAAATCGACGAAATCTTCGCGATTTGCGAGCTCTTTTGCGTGTCTCGACGCTTAAACCATAGTGCATTACAGTTGCAGTGTAAAATGGAGTTCAACGAGCGCTTAAACGTCGAAATATCTGCAACGGGAAGGAAATGACGTCGATATTTCTTCGAAATCGACGAAATCTTCGCGATTTGCGAGCTCTTTTGCTTGTCTCGACGCTTAAACGGTAGTATGTACATTGCATTTTCTGAATCACGATGGCTATTCCGATAATATACAGTAAATATAAAATATAGCGAAAATACATAGTAAATCGAATTTTTCCTTTTCATTTCTTAACTTTATCTGTTCTCAAGATACATAGCTTTTGCAGTTTTCCGTAATGGGACAGAAAGCGGAACGTCTTTAGGCTACCATCTTTTTCTTTTTACAATTTAAATTCGTTTCTTCAATGTCCGTTAGAACATTTTCCAGCCAATATTTTTTAAAATTTCACACGTATCCTTCCTTCGCTATAAGACGCGAGATACACGTGTACTCCAGCATCGACGTGTCTTCAACTCATCGACGCCTCTTTCTCGGCGTTTCCCATAGTCCGTTTTCCATTCTGTCCGCGTTTCAACCCCCGACCACATTTTCTGTGCAACGTGTACACACATCCAAATAAGATTTCATCGAAATCGACAAAATCTTCGCTATTTGCGAGCAATTTTGCTTGTTTCGACGCTTAAACGGTAGTGCATTGCATTTGCGGTGTAAAATGGTGTTCAACGAGCGCTCAAACGTCGAAATATCTCCAACGAGAAGGAAATGAAACTTTGTTTTCATCAAATTCGACGAAATCTTCGCGATTTGCGAGCTATTTCGCTTGTTTCGACGATTAAACGGTGGTGCATTGCATTTGCAGTGTAAAATGGAGTTCAACCAGCGCTCAGACGTCGAAATATCTCCAACGGGAAGGAAATGGCGGTTAGATTTCATCGAAATCGACGAAATCTTCGCGATTTGGGAGCTATTTTGCTTGTCTAGACGCTTAAACGATAGTGCATTACATTTGCAGTGTAAAATGGAGTTCAACGAGCGCTTAAAAGTGGAAATATCTCCAACGGGAAGGAAATGACAGTTAGTTTCCGTCAAAATCGACGATGTCTTCGCGATTCTCCAGCTATTTTGTATGTTTCGACACTGAAACGGTAGTGCATTACATTTGCACTGTAAAATGGGGTTCAACGAGCGCTTAGAAATATCTTTCACCGTCAAAATCGACGAAATCTTCGCGATTTGCGAGCTAGTTTGCTTGTCTCGACGCTTAAACGGTAGTGCATTACATTTGCAGTGTAAAATAGATTTCAACGAGCGCTTAAACGTTGAAATATCTCCAACGGGTAGGAAATGACAGTTAGGTTCCGTCAATATCATCGCGATTTGGGAGCTATTTTGCTTGTTTCGACGCTTAAACGGCAGTGCATTGCATTTGCAGTGTAAAATGGAGTTCAACGAGCTGTTAATCGTCGAAATATCTCCAACAGGAAGGAAATGACAATTAGTTTCCGTCCAAATCGAAGATGTCTTCGCGATTTGCGAGCTACTTTGCATGCTTCGACGCTTAAACGGTAGTACATTGCATTTGCAGTGCAAAATGGAGATCAACGAGCGCTTAAACGTCGAAATATCTCCAACGGGAAGGAAATGGCAGTTAGTTTTCATCGAAATCGACAAAATCTTCGCTATTTCCGAGCAATTTTGCTTGTTTAGACGCATAAATCGTAGTGCATTACATTTGCAGTGTAATATGGTCTACAACTATCGCTTATAACGTCGAAATATCTCCAACGGAAAGGAAATGACAGTTAGTTTTCGACAAAACCGACGAAATCTTCGCGGTTTGCGTGCAATTTTGCTCTTTTGGACGCTTAAACGGTAGTGCATTGTATTTGCAGTGTAAAATGGAGTTCATCGAGCTCTCAAACGTCGTAGTATCTCCAACGGGAAGGAAATGATAGTTAGTTTTCTTCACAATCGAAGAAATCTTCGCGATTTGGGAGCTGTTTTGCTTGTTTCGACGCTTAAACGGTAGTGCATTACATTTGGAGTGTAAAATGGAGTTCAACGAGCGCTTAACCGTCGAAATATCTCCAAAGGGAAAGAAATGACGGCTAGGTTTCATCAGTATCGACGGAATCATCGCGATTTGAGACCAGTTTCGCTTGTTTCGACGCTGAAACGGTAGTGCATAACATTTGCAGTGTAAAATGGTCTACAACCATCGCTTAAACGTCGAAATATCTCCAACGGAAAGGAAATGACAGTTAGTTTTCGACAAAATCGACGAAATCTTCGCGGTTTTCGTGCAATTTTTGCTTGTTTCGACGCTTAAACGGTAGTGCATTGCGTTTGCAGTGTAAAATGGAGTTCAACGAGCGATTAAACGTCGAAATATCTCCAACGGGAAAGAAATGACGGCTAGATTTCATCAATATCGACGGAATCATCGCGATTTGCGAACAGTTTCGCTTGTTTCGACGCTGAAACGGTAGAGCATTGCATTTGCAGTGTAAAATGGTCTACAACCAGCGCTTAAACGTCGAAATATCTCCAACGGAAAGGAAATAACGGCTAGTTTTCTTCGAAAATCGACGAAATCTTCGCGATTTGGAGCTATTTTGCTTGTTTCGGCGCTTAAGCCATTGCTGCAGTAGAGCATTACACTTGCAGCGTAAAATGGAATTTTCGTGCGCTCAAACGTCGAAATGTCTATAACGGGAAGGAATTGACGTCACATTTCTTCGAAATCTACGAAATCTTCGCGATTTGCGAGCTATTTTGCACGTTTGACGCTTAAATCGTAGTGCATTACATTTGCAGTGCAAATGGTCTACAACTATCGCTTAAACGTCGAAATCTCCAACGGAAAATGGCTGCTGATTTCATCAGAGCGAAGTTCCGGGCGATTTGGCGCTGATTTAACGTCGTTTGATCTGAAATCTTCGCGGTTTGGGAGCTATTTTGCTTGTTTCGACGCTTAAACGGTAGTGCATTACATTTGCAGTGTAAAATGGAGTTCAACGAGCGCTTACACGTCGTAATATATCCAACGGGAAGGAGATGACGGCTATATTTCTTCGAAATCGACGAAATCTTCGCGATTTGCGAGCTGCTGGGCTTGTTTCGACGCTGAAACGGTAGAACATTACATTTGCAGTGTAAAATGGAATGAAACGTGCGCTAAAACATCGAAATATCTCCAGCGGGGAGGGAATAACGGCTACTTTTCGTCAAAATCCACGAAATTATAGCCATTTGCGAGCTATTTTTCTTGTTCCACTTTTATACGGTAGAACATTTCATTTGCAGTGTAAAATGGAGTTCAACGAGCGCACAAACGTCGAAATATCTCCAACGGGAAGGAAATGACAGTTAGTTTTCGACAAAGTCGACGAAATCTTCGCGGTTTGCGTGCAATTTTGCTTGTTTCGACGCTTAAACGGTAGTGCATTGCATTTGCAGTGTAAAATGGAGTTCAACGAGCGCTTAAACGTCCAAATATCTGCAACGGGAAGGAAATGACGGCTATACTTCTTCGAAATCGAAGAAATCTTCGCGATTTGCGAGCTATTTTGCGTGTTTCGACGCATATTCGGTGGTGCATTAGATTTGCAGTGGAAAATGGAGTTCAACGAGATCTCAAACGTCGTAGTATCTCCAACGGGAAGGAAATGATAGTTAGTTTTCTTCACAATCGAAGAAATCTTCGCTATTTGGGAGCTGTTTTGCTTGTTTCGACGCTTAAACGGTAGTGCATTACATTTGGAGTGTAAAATGGAGTTCAACGAGCCCTCAAACTTCGAAATATCTCCAACGGGAAGGAAATGACGGCTAGATTTCATCAAAATCGAAAAATCTTCGCGTTTTGCGAGCAATTTTGCTTGTTTCGACGCTGAAACGGTAATGCATAACATTTGCAGCGTAAAATGGTCTACAACTATCGCTTAAACGTCGAAATATCTCCAACGGGAAAGAAATGACGGCTAGATTTCATCAATATCGACGGAATCATCGCGATTTGCGAACAGTTTCGCTTGTTTCGACGCTGAAGCGGTAGTGCATTACATTCGGTGTGTAAAACTGAGTCCAACGAGCGCTTAAACGTCGAAATATCTCCAACGGGAAGGAAATGACGGCTAGATTTCATCGAAATCGACGAAATCTTCGCGATTTGCGAGCTACATTTCTTGTTTCGACGCTTAAACGGTAGTGCATTACATTTGCACTGTAAAATGGTGTTCAACGAGCGCTTGAACGTCGAAATATCTCCAACGGGGAAGAAATGACGGCTAGATTTCATCAATATCGACTGAATCATCGCGATTTGCGACCAGTTTCGCTTGTTTCGACGCTGAAACGGTAGAGCATTGCATTTGCTGTGTAAAATGGAGTTCAACGAGCGCTTAAACGTCGAAATATCTCCAACGGGAAGGAAATGACGGCTAGATTTCATCGAAATCGACAAAATCTTCGCTATTTGCGAGCAATTTTGCTTGTTTAGACGCTTAAATCGTAGTGCATTACATTTGCAGTGTAAAATGGTCTACAACTATCGCTTAAACGTCGAAATATCTCCAACGGGAAGGAAATGGCTGCTAGATTTCTTCGAAATCGACGAAATCTTCGCGATTTGGGAGATATTTTGCTTGTTTCGACGCTTAAACCATAGTGCATTGCATTTGCAGTGTAAAATGGAGTTCAACGAGCGCTTAGAAGTGGAAATATCTCCAACGGGAAGGAAATGACAGTTTGTTTCCGTCAAAATCGACGAAATCTTAGCGATTTGGTAGCTATTTTGCGTCTCGACGCTTAATCGGTAGTGCATTGCATTTGCACTGTAAAATGGAGTTCAGCGAGCGCTTAATCGTCGAAATATCTCCAACGGGAAGGAAATCACTGTTAGTTTCCGTCAAAATCGACGAAATCTTCGCGATTTGCGAGCTAGTTTGCTTGTCTCGACGCTTAAACGGTAGTGCATTACATTTGCAGTGTAAAATAGATTTCAACGAGCGCTTAAACGTTGCAATATCTCCAACGGGTAGGAAATGACAGTTAGGTTCCGTCAATATCATCGCGATTTGGGAGCTATTTTGCTTGTTTCGACGCTTAAACGGTAGTGCATTGCATTTGCAGTGTAAAATGGAGTTCAACGAGCTGTTAATCGTCGAAATATCTCCAACGGGAAGGAAATGACAATTAGTTTCCGTCCAAATCGAAGATGTCTTCGCGATTTGCGAGCTATTTTGCATGCTTCGACGCTTAAACGGTAGTACATTGCATTTGCAGTGCAAAATGGAGATCAACGAGCGCTTAAACGTCGAAATATCTCCAACGGGAAGGAAATGGCAGTTAGTTTTCATCGAAATCGACAAAATCTTCGCTATTTCCGAGCAATTTTGCTTGTTTAGACGCATAAATCGTAGTGCATTACATTTGCAGTGTAATATGGTCTACAACTATCGCTTATAACGTCGAAATATCTCCAACGGAAAGGAAATGACAGTTAGTTTTCGACAAAACCGACGAAATCTTCGCGGTTTGCGTGCAATTTTGCTTTTTTGGACGCTTAAACGGTAGTGCATTGTATTTGCAGAGTAAAATGGAGTTCAACGAGCTCTCAAACGTCGTAGTATCTCCAACGGGAAGGAAATGATAGTTAGTTTTCTTCACAATCGAAGAAATCTTCGCGATTTGGGAGCTGTTTTGCTTGTTTCGACGCTTAAACGGTAGTGCATTACATTTGGAGTGTAAAATGGAGTTCAACGAGCGCTTAACCGTCGAAATATCTCCAAAGGGAAAGAAATGACGGCTAGGTTTCATCAGTATCGACGGAATCATCGCGATTTGAGACCAGTTTCGCTTGTTTCGACGCTGAAACGGTAGTGCATAACATTTGCAGTGTAAAATGGTCTACAACCATCGCTTAAACGTCGAAATATCTCCAACGGAAAGGAAATGACAGTTAGTTTTCGACAAAATCGACGAAATCTTCGCGGTTTGCGTGCAATTTTTCTTGTTTCGACGCTTAAACGGTAGTGCATTGCGTTTGCAGTGTAAAATGGAGTTCAACGAGCGATTAAACGTCGAAATATCTCCAACGGGAAAGAAATGACGGCTAGATTTCATCAATATCGACGGAATCATCGCGATTTGCGAACAGTTTCGCTTGTTTCGACGCTGAAACGGTAGAGCATTGCATTTGCAGTGTAAAATGGTCTACAACCAGCGCTTAAACGTCGAAATATCTCCAACGGAAAGGAAATAACGGCTAGTTTTCTTCAAAATAGACGAAATCTTCGCGATTTGCGAGCTATTTTGCTTGTTTCGGCGCTTAAACGGTAGAGCATTACACTTGCAGTGTAAAATGGAATTCTTCGTGCGCTCAAACGTCGAAATGTCTATAACGGGAAGGAAATGACAGTTAGTTTTCGACAAAATCGACGGAATCATCGCGATTTGCTGCCGGTTTCGCTTGATTCGACGCTTAAACGGTAGCGCATTACATTTGCCGTGTAAAATGGAGTTCAACGAGCGCTTAAACGTCGGAATATCTCCAATGGGAAGGAAATGACAATTAATTTCCGTCAAAATCGGCGAAGTCTTCGAGATTTGCGAGCTATTTCGCTTGTCTCGACGCTTAAACAGTAGTGCATTGCATTTGCAGTGTAAAGTAGAGTTCAACGAGCGCTTACACGTCGTAATATATCCAACGGGAAGGAGATGACGGCTATATTTCTTCGAAATCGACGAAATCTTCGCGATTTGCGAGCTGCTGGGCTTGTTTCGACGCTGAAACGGTAGAACATTACATTTGCAGTGTAAAATGGAATGAAACGTGCGCTAAAACATCGAAATATCTACAGCGGGGAGGGAATAACGGCTACTTTTCGTCAAAATCCACGAAATTATAGAAATAATAATAATTATAGAAATAATAATAATTATTTGCGAGCTATTTTTCTTGTTCCACTTTTACACGGTAGAACATTTCATTTGCAGTGTAAAATGGAGTTCAACGAGCGCACAAACGTCGAAATATCTCCAACGGGAAGGAAATGACAGTTAGTTTTCGACAAAGTCGACGAAATCTTCGCGGTTTGCGTGCAATTTTGCTTGTTTCGACGCTTAAACGGTAGTGCATTGCATTTGCAGTGTAAAATGGAGTTCAACGAGCTGTTAATCGTCGAAATATCTCCAACGGGAAGGAAATGACAATTAGTTTCCGTCCAAATCGAAGATGTCTTCGCGATTTGCGAGCTATTTTGCATGCTTCGACGCTTAAACGGTAGTACATTGCATTTGCAGTGCAAAATGGAGATCAACGAGCGCTTAAACGTCGAAATATCTCCAACGGGAAAGAAATGGCAGTTAGTTTTCATCGAAATCGACAAAATCTTCGCTATTTCCGAGCAATCATCGCGATTTGCGAACAGTTTCGCTTGTTTCGACGCTGAAACGGTAGTGCATTACATTCGGTGTGTAAAACTGAGTCCAACGAGCGCCTAAACGTCGAAATATCTCCAACGGGAAGGAAATGACGGCTAGATTTCATCGAAATCGACGAAATCTTCGCGATTTGCGAGCTACATTTCTTGTTTCGACGCTTAAACGGTAGTGCATTACATTTGCACTGTAAAATGGTGTTCAACGAGCGCTTGAACGTCGAAATATCTCCAACGGGGAAGAAATGACGGCTAGATTTCATCAATATCGACTGAATCATCGCGATTTGCGACCAGTTTCGCTTGTTTCGACGCTGAAACGGTAGAGCATTGCATTTGCTGTGTAAAATGGAGTTCAACGAGCGCTTAAACGTCGAAATATCTCCAACGGGAAGGAAATGACGGCTAGATTTCATCGAAATCGACAAAATCTTCGCTATTTGCGAGCAATTTTGCTTGTTTAGACGCTTAAATCGTAGTGCATTACATTTGCAGTGTAAAATGGTCTACAACTATCGCTTAAACGTCGAAATATCTCCAACGGGAAGGAAATGGCTGCTAGATTTCTTCGAAATCGACGAAATCTTCGCGATTTGGGAGATATTTTGCTTGTTTCGACGCTTAAACCATAGTGCATTGCATTTGCAGTGTAAAATGGAGTTCAACGAGCGCTTAGAAGTGGAAATATCTCCAACGGGAAGGAAATGACAGTTTGTTTCCGTCAAAATCGACGAAATCTTAGCGATTTGGTAGCTATTTTGCGTCTCGACGCTTAATCGGTAGTGCATTGCATTTGCACTGTAAAATGGAGTTCAGCGAGCGCTTAATCGTCGAAATATCTCCAACGGGAAGGAAATCACTGTTAGTTTCCGTCAAAATCGACGAAATCTTCGCGATTTGCGAGCTAGTTTGCTTGTCTCGACGCTTAAACGGTAGTGCATTACATTTGCAGTGTAAAATAGATTTCAACGAGCGCTTAAACGTTGCAATATCTCCAACGGGTAGGAAATGACAGTTAGGTTCCGTCAATATCATCGCGATTTGGGAGCTATTTTGCTTGTTTCGACGCTTAAACGGTAGTGCATTGCATTTGCAGTGTAAAATGGAGTTCAACGAGCTGTTAATCGTCGAAATATCTCCAACGGGAAGGAAATGACAATTAGTTTCCGTCCAAATCGAAGATGTCTTCGCGATTTGCGAGCTATTTTGCATGCTTCGACGCTTAAACGGTAGTACATTGCATTTGCAGTGCAAAATGGAGATCAACGAGCGCTTAAACGTCGAAATATCTCCAACGGGAAGGAAATGGCAGTTAGTTTTCATCGAAATCGACAAAATCTTCGCTATTTCCGAGCAATTTTGCTTGTTTAGACGCATAAATCGTAGTGCATTACATTTGCAGTGTAATATGGTCTACAACTATCGCTTATAACGTCGAAATATCTCCAACGGAAAGGAAATGACAGTTAGTTTTCGACAAAACCGACGAAATCTTCGCGGTTTGCGTGCAATTTTGCTTTTTTGGACGCTTAAACGGTAGTGCATTGTATTTGCAGAGTAAAATGGAGTTCAACGAGCTCTCAAACGTCGTAGTATCTCCAACGGGAAGGAAATGATAGTTAGTTTTCTTCACAATCGAAGAAATCTTCGCGATTTGGGAGCTGTTTTGCTTGTTTCGACGCTTAAACGGTAGTGCATTACATTTGGAGTGTAAAATGGAGTTCAACGAGCGCTTAACCGTCGAAATATCTCCAAAGGGAAAGAAATGACGGCTAGGTTTCATCAGTATCGACGGAATCATCGCGATTTGAGACCAGTTTCGCTTGTTTCGACGCTGAAACGGTAGTGCATAACATTTGCAGTGTAAAATGGTCTACAACCATCGCTTAAACGTCGAAATATCTCCAACGGAAAGGAAATGACAGTTAGTTTTCGACAAAATCGACGAAATCTTCGCGGTTTGCGTGCAATTTTTCTTGTTTCGACGCTTAAACGGTAGTGCATTGCGTTTGCAGTGTAAAATGGAGTTCAACGAGCGATTAAACGTCGAAATATCTCCAACGGGAAAGAAATGACGGCTAGATTTCATCAATATCGACGGAATCATCGCGATTTGCGAACAGTTTCGCTTGTTTCGACGCTGAAACGGTAGAGCATTGCATTTGCAGTGTAAAATGGTCTACAACCAGCGCTTAAACGTCGAAATATCTCCAACGGAAAGGAAATAACGGCTAGTTTTCTTCAAAATAGACGAAATCTTCGCGATTTGCGAGCTATTTTGCTTGTTTCGGCGCTTAAACGGTAGAGCATTACACTTGCAGTGTAAAATGGAATTCTTCGTGCGCTCAAACGTCGAAATGTCTATAACGGGAAGGAAATGACAGTTAGTTTTCGACAAAATCGACGGAATCATCGCGATTTGCTGCCGGTTTCGCTTGATTCGACGCTTAAACGGTAGCGCATTACATTTGCCGTGTAAAATGGAGTTCAACGAGCGCTTAAACGTCGGAATATCTCCAATGGGAAGGAAATGACAATTAATTTCCGTCAAAATCGGCGAAGTCTTCGAGATTTGCGAGCTATTTCGCTTGTCTCGACGCTTAAACAGTAGTGCATTGCATTTGCAGTGTAAAGTGGAGTTCAACGAGCGCTTACACGTCGTAATATATCCAACGGGAAGGAGATGACGGCTATATTTCTTCGAAATCGACGAAATCTTCGCGATTTGCGAGCTGCTGGGCTTGTTTCGACGCTGAAACGGTAGAACATTACATTTGCAGTGTAAAATGGAATGAAACGTGCGCTAAAACATCGAAATATCTACAGCGGGGAGGGAATAACGGCTACTTTTCGTCAAAATCCACGAAATTATAGAAATAATAATAATTATAGAAATAATAATAATTATTTGCGAGCTATTTTTCTTGTTCCACTTTTACACGGTAGAACATTTCATTTGCAGTGTAAAATGGAGTTCAACGAGCGCACAAACGTCGAAATATCTCCAACGGGAAGGAAATGACAGTTAGTTTTCGACAAAGTCGACGAAATCTTCGCGGTTTGCGTGCAATTTTGCTTGTTTCGACGCTTAAACGGTAGTGCATTGCATTTGCAGTGTAAAATGGAGTTCAACGAGCTGTTAATCGTCGAAATATCTCCAACGGGAAGGAAATGACAATTAGTTTCCGTCCAAATCGAAGATGTCTTCGCGATTTGCGAGCTATTTTGCATGCTTCGACGCTTAAACGGTAGTACATTGCATTTGCAGTGCAAAATGGAGATCAACGAGCGCTTAAACGTCGAAATATCTCCAACGGGAAAGAAATGGCAGTTAGTTTTCATCGAAATCGACAAAATCTTCGCTATTTCCGAGCAATTTTGCTTGTTTAGACGCATAAATCGTAGTGCATTACATTTGCAGTGTAATATGGTCTACAACTATCGCTTATAATGTCGAAATATCTCCAACGGAAAGGAAATGACAGTTAGTTTTCGACAAAACCGACGAAATCTTCGCGGTTTGCGTGCAATTTTGCTTTTTGGACGCTTAAACGGTAGTGCATTGTATTTGCAGTGTAAAATGGAGTTCACGAAGCTCTCAAACGTCGTAGTATCTCCAACGGGAAGGAAATGATAGTTAGTTTTCTTCACAATCGAAGAAATCTTCGCGATTTGGGAGCTGTTTTGCTTGTTTCGACGCTTAAACGGTAGTGCATTACATTTGGAGTGTAAAATGGAGTTCAACGAGCGCTTAAACGTCGAAATATCTCCAAAGGGAAAGAAATGACGGCTAGGTTTCATCAGTATCGACGGAATCATCGCGATTTGAGACCAGTTTCGCTTGTTTCGACGCTGAAACGGTAGTGCATAACATTTGCAGTGTAAAATGGTCTACAACCATCGCTTAAACGTCGAAATATCTCCAACGGAAAGGAAATGACAGTTAGTTTTCGACAAAATCGACGAAATCTTCGCGGTTTTCGTGCAATTTTGCTTGTTTCGACGCTTAAACGGTAGTGCATTGCGTTTGCAGTGTAAAATGGAGTTCAACGAGCGATTAAACGTCGAAATATCTCCAACGGGAAAGAAATGACGGCTAGATTTCATCAATATCGACGGAATCATCGCGATTTGCGAACAGTTTCGCTTGTTTCGACGCTGAAACGGTAGAGCATTGCATTTGCAGTGTAAAATGGTCTACAACCAGCGCTTAAACGTCGAAATATCTCCAACGGAAAGGAAATAACGGCTAGTTTTCTTCAAAATAGACGAAATCTTCGCGATTTGCGAGCTATTTTGCTTGTTTCGGCGCTTAAACGGTAGAGCATTACACTTGCTGTGTAAAATGGAATTCTTCGTGCGCACAAACGTCGAAATGTCTATAACGGGAAGGAAATGACGTCTACATTTCTTCGAAATCTACGAAATCTTCGCGATTTGCGAGCTATTTTGCACGTTTCGACGCTTAAACGGTAGTACATTGCATTTGCAGTGTAAAATGGAGATCAACGAGCGCTTAAACGTCGAAATATCTGCAACGGGAAGGAAATGACGGCTATACTTCTTCGAAATCGACGAAATCTTCGCTATTTGCGAGCAATTTTGCTTGTTTAGACGCTTAAATCGTAGTGCATTACATTTGCAGTGTAAAATGGTCTACAACTATCGCTTAAACGTCGAAATATCTCCAACGGGAAGGAAATGGCTGCTAGATTTCATCGAAATCGACGAAATCTTCGCGATTTGGGAGATATTTTGCTTGTTTCGACGCTTAAACCGTAGTGCATTGCATTTGCAGCGTAAATTGGAGGTCAGCAAGCGCTTTAACGTCGAAATATCTCCAACGGAAAGGAAATGACAGTTAGTTTTCGACAAAATGGACGAAATCTTCGCGGTTTGGGAGCTATTTTTCTTGTTCCACTTTTATACGGTAGAACATTTCATTTGCAGTGTAAAATGGAGTTCAACGAGCGCTTAAACGTCGAAATGTCTCCAACGGGAAGGAAATGACGGCTAGTTTGCGTCAAAATCTACGAAATCTTCGCGATTTGCGAGCTATTTTGCGTGTTTCGACGCATATTCGGTGGTGCATTAGATTTGCAGTGGAAAATGGAGTTCAACGAGAGCTTAAACGTCGAAATATCTGATACGGGAAGGAAATGACGGCTAGATATCATCGAAATCGACGAAATCTTCGCGATTTGCGAGCTATTTTGCTTGTTTCGACGCTTAAACGGTAGTGCATTGCATTTGCAGTGTAAAATGGAGTTCAACGAGATCTCAAACGTCGTAGTATCTCCAACGGGAAGGAAATGATAGTTAGTTTTCTTCACAATCGAAGAAATCTTCGCGATTTGGGAGCTGTTTTGCTTGTTTCGACGCTTAAACGGTAGTGCATTAAATTTGGAGTGTAAAATGGAGTTCAACGAGCGCTTAACCGTCGAAATATCTCCAAAGGGAAAGAAATGACGGCTAGGTTTCATCAGTATCGACGGAATCATCGCGATTTGAGACCAGTTTCGCTTGTTTCGACGCTGAAACGGTAGTGCATAACATTTGCAGTGCAAAATGGTCTACAACCATCGCTTAAACGTCGAAATATCTCCAACGGAAAGGAAATAACGGCTAGTTTTCTTCAAAATAGACGAAATCTTCGCGATTTGCGAGCTATTTTGCTTGTTTAGACGCTTAAACGGTAGTGCATTACATTCGGTGTGTAAAACTGAGTCCAACGAGCGCTTAAACGTCGAAATATCTCCAACGGGAAGGAAATGACGGCTAGATTTCATCGAAATCGACGATGTCTTCGCGATTTGGGAGCTATTTTGCTTGTTTCGACGCTTAGCCTGTAGTGCACTTCATTAGCAGTGTACAATGGAGATCAACGAGAGCTTAAACGTCGAAGTATCTCCAACGGGAAGGAAATGACGGCTAGATTTCATCGAAATCGACGAAATCTTCGCGATTTGCGAGCTACATTGCTTGTTTCGACGCTTAAACAGTAGTGCATTGCATTTGCAGTGTAAAATGGAGTTCAACGAGCTCTCAAACGTCGTAGTATCTCCAACGGGAAGGAAATGACAATTAATTTCCGTCAAAATCGGCGAAGTCTTCGAGATTTGCGAGCTATTTTGCTTGTCTCGACGCTTAAACCGTAGTGCATTGCATTTGCAGCGTAGAATGGTCTACAACCAGCGCTTAAACGTCGAAATATCTCCAACGGAAAGGGAATAACGGCTAGTTTTCTTCAAAATCGACGAAATCTTCGCGATTTGCGAGCTGTTTTGGTTGTTTCGAGGCTTAAACGGTAGTGCATTACATTTGCACTGTAAAATGGTGTTCACCGAGCGCTTGAACGTCGAAATATTTCCAACGGGGAAGAAATGACGGCTAGATTTCATCAATATCGACTGAATCATCGCGATTTGCGAGCAATTTTGCTTGTTTAGACGCTTAAATCGTAGTGCATTACATTTGCAGTGCAAAATGGTCTACAACTATCGCTTAAACGTCGAAATATCTCCAACGGGAAGGAAATGGCTGCTAGATTTCATCGAAATCGACGAAATCTTCGCGATTTGCGAGCTATTTTGCTTGTTTCGACGCTTACACAGTAGTGCATTTCATTTGCAGTGTAAAATGGAGTTCAACGAGCGCTTAAACGTCGAAATATCTGCAACGGGAAGGAAATGACGTCTATATTTCTTCGAAATCGACGAAATCTTCGCGATTTGCGAGCTATTTTGCTTGTTTCGACGCTTACACAGTAGTGCATTTCATTTGCAGTGTAAAATGGAGTTCAACGAGCGCTTCAACGTCGAAATATCTGCAACGGGAAGGAAATGACGTCTATATTTCTTCGAAATGGACGAAATCTTCGTGATTTGCGAGCTAGTTTGCTCGTCTCGACGCTTAAACTATAGTGCATTAAATTTGCAGTGTAAAATGGAGTTCACCGAGCGCTTAAACGTCGCAATATCTAAAACGGGAAGGAAATGGCGTCTAGGTATCATTGAAATCTACGAAATCTTCGCGATTTGCGAGCTATTTTGCATGTTTCGTCGCTGAAACCGTAGTGCATTGCATTCGCAGTGTAAAATGGAATTCAACGTGCGCTCAAACGTCGAAATGTCTATGACGGGAAGGAAATGACGTCTACATTTCTTCGAAATCTACGAAATCTTCGCGATTTGCGAGCTATTTTGCACGTGTCGACGCTTAGACGGTAGTACATTGCATTTGCAGTGTAAAATGGAGATCAACGAGCGCTTAAACGTCGAAATATCTGCAACGGGAAGGAAATGACGGCTATACTTCTTCGAAATCGACGAAATCTTCGCTATTTGCGAGCAATTTTGCTTGTTTCGACGCTTAAATCGTAGTGCATTACATTTGCAGTGTAAAATGGTCTACAACTATCGCATAAACGTCGAAATATCTCCAACGGGAAGGAAATGCCTGCTAGATTTCATCGAAATCGACGAAATCTTCGCGATTTGGGAGATATTTTGCTTGTTTCGACGCTTAAACCGTAGTGCATTGCATTTGCAGCGTAAATTGGAGGTCAGCAAGCGCTATAACGTCGAAATATCTCCAACGGAAAGGAAATGACAGTTAGTTTTCGACAAAATGGACGAAATCTTCGCGATTTGGGAGCTATTTTTCTTGTTCCACTTTTATACGGTAGAACATTTCATTTGCAGTGTAAAATGGAGTTCAACGAGCGCTCAAACGTCGAAATATCTCCAACGGGAAGGAAATGACAGTTAGTTTTCGACAAAAACGACGAAATCTTCGCGGTTTGCGTGCAATTTTGCTTGTTTCGACGCTTAAACGGTAGTGCATTGCATTTGCAGTGTAAAATGGGGTTCAACGAGCGCTTAAACGTCGAAATATCTCCAACGGGAAGGGAATGACGACTAGATTTCATCGAAATCGACGAAATCTTCGCGATTTGCGAGCTACATTGCTTGTTTCGACGCTTAAACAGCAGTGCATTGCATTTGCAGTGTAAAATGGAGTTCAACGAGCTCTCAAACGTCGTAGTATCTCCAACGTGAAGGAAATGACAGTTAGTTTTCTTCACAACCGAAGAAATCTTCGCGATTTGGGAGCTATTTTGCTTGTTTCGACGCTTAAACGGTAGTGCATTACATTTGTACTGTAAAATGGTGTTCAACGAGCGCTTATACGTCGAAATCTCTCCAACGGGAAGGAAATGACGGCTAGATTTTATCGAAATCGACGAAATCTTCGCGATTTGCGAGCTACATTTCTTGTTTCGACGCTTAAACGGTAGTGCATTACATTTGCACTGTAAAATGGTGTTCAACGAGCGCTTGAACGTCGAAATATCTCCAACGGGGAAGAAATGACGGCTAGATTTCATCAAATTCGACGAAATCTTCGCGATTTGCGAGCTATTTCGCTTGTTTCGACGCTTAAACGGTGGTGCATTGCATTTGCAGTGTAAAATGGAGTTCAACCAGCGCTCAGACGCCGAAATATCTCAAACGGGAAGGAAATGGCGG